>NW_027445538.1:0-44271 GCF_035582795.1 Mycteria americana | reverse complement strand
CGAATGTCTGTGTGGCAGCGAATGCAGTTCCAAGGGACAGTGAAAACCAGCTAGAGCTTTCAGTGCTGGCAGCTTTCCTGTGGGCGCAATGTCTGGACGTTTCCAATTTGGCAGCCGGGCTCTGCCAGAGAGAGATACAGAGTGTTGCCCCATTACGAAGCAATGCTTTAGCAGAGCGCGAATGTCTGTGTGGCAGCGAATGCAGTTCCAAGGGACAGTGAAAACCAGCTAGAGCTTTCAGTGCTGGCAGCTTTCCTGTGGGCGCAATCTCTGGACGTTTCCAATTTGGCAGCCGGGCTCTGTCAGAGAGAGATACAGAGTGTTGCCCCATTACGAAGCAATGCTTTAGCAGAGCGCGAATGTCTGTGTGGCAGCGAATGCAGTTCCAAGGGACAGTGAAAACCAGCTAGAGCTTTCAGTGCTGGCAGCTTTCCTGTGGGCGCAATGTCTGGACGTTTCCAATTTGGCAGCCGGGCTCTGCCAGAGAGAGATCCAGAGTGTTGCCCCATTACGAAGCAATGCTTTAGCAGAGCGCGAATGTCTGTGTGGCAGCGAATGCAGTTCCAAGGGACAGTGAAAACCAGCTAGAGCTTTCAGTGCTGGCAGCTTTCCTGTGGGCGCAATCTCTGGACGTTTCCAATTTGGCAGCCGGGCTCTGCCAGAGAGAGATACAGAGTGTTGCCCCATTACGAAGCAATGCTTTAGCAGAGCGTGAATGTCTGTGTGGCAGCGAATGCAGTTCCAAGGGACAGTGAAAACCAGCTAGAGCTTTCAGTGCTGGCAGCTTTCCTGTGGGCGCAATGTCTGGACGTTTCCAATTTGGCAGCCGGGCTCTGCCAGAGAGAGATCCAGAGTGTTGCCCCATTACGAAGCAATGCTTTAGCAGAGCGCGAATGTCTGTGTGGCAGCGAATGCAGTTCCAAGGGACAGTGAAAACCAGCTAGAGCTTTCAGTGCTGGCAGCTTTCCTGTGGGCGCAATCTCTGGACGTTTCCAATTTGGCAGCCGGGCTCTGCCAGAGAGAGATACAGAGTGTTGCCCCATTACGAAGCAATGCTTTAGCAGAGCGCGAATGTCTGTGTGGCAGCGAATGCAGTTCCAAGGGACAGTGAAAACCAGCTAGAGCTTTCAGTGCTGGCAGCTTTCCTGTGGGCGCAATCTCTGGACGTTTCCAATTTGGCAGCCGGGCTCTGCCAGAGAGAGATACAGAGTGTTGCCCCATTACGAAGCAATGCTTTAGCAGAGCGCGAATGTCTGTGTGGCAGCGAATGCAGTTCCAAGGGACAGTGAAAACCAGCTAGAGCTTTCAGTGCTGGCAGCTTTCCTGTGGGCGCAATCTCTGGACGTTTCCAATTTGGCAGCCGGGCTCTGCCAGAGAGAGATACAGAGTGTTGCCCCATTACGAAGCAATGCTTTAGCAGAGCGCGAATGTCTGTGTGGCAGCGAATGCAGTTCCAAGGGACAGTGAAAACCAGCTAGAGCTTTCAGTGCTGGCAGCTTTCCTGTGGGCGCAATGTCTGGACGTTTCCAATTTGGCAGCCGGGCTCTGCCAGAGAGAGATACAGAGTGTTGCCCCATTACGAAGCAATGCTTTAGCAGAGCGCGAATGTCTGTGTGGCAGCGAATGCAGTTCCAAGGGACAGTGAAAACCAGCTAGAGCTTTCAGTGCTGGCAGCTTTCCTGTGGGCGCAATCTCTGGACGTTTCCAATTTGGCAGCCGGGCTCTGCCAGAGAGAGATACAGAGTGTTGCCCCATTACGAAGCAATGCTTTAGCAGAGCGCGAATGTCTGTGTGGCAGCGAATGCAGTTCCAAGGGACAGTGAAAACCAGCTAGAGCTTTCAGTGCTGGCAGCTTTCCTGTGGGCGCAATGTCTGGACGTTTCCAATTTGGCAGCCGGGCTCTGCCAGAGAGAGATACAGAGTGTTGCCCCATTACGAAGCAATGCTTTAGCAGAGCGCGAATGTCTGTGTGGCAGCGAATGCAGTTCCAAGGGACAGTGAAAACCAGCTAGAGCTTTCAGTGCTGGCAGCTTTCCTGTGGGCGCAATGTCTGGACGTTTCCAATTTGGCAGCCGGGCTCTGCCAGAGAGAGATCCAGAGTGTTGCCCCATTACGAAGCAATGCTTTAGCAGAGCGCGAATGTCTGTGTGGCAGCGAATGCAGTTCCAAGGGACAGTGAAAACCAGCTAGAGCTTTCAGTGCTGGCAGCTTTCCTGTGGGCGCAATGTCTGGACGTTTCCAATTTGGCAGCCGGGCTCTGCCAGAGAGAGATACAGAGTGTTGCCCCATTACGAAGCAATGCTTTAGCAGAGCGTGAATGTCTGTGTGGCAGCGAATGCAGTTCCAAGGGACAGTGAAAACCAGCTAGAGCTTTCAGTGCTGGCAGCTTTCCTGTGGGCGCAATGTCTGGACGTTTCCAATTTGGCAGCCGGGCTCTGCCAGAGAGAGATCCAGAGTGTTGCCCCATTACGAAGCAATGCTTTAGCAGAGCGCGAATGTCTGTGTGGCAGCGAATGCAGTTCCAAGGGACAGTGAAAACCAGCTAGAGCTTTCAGTGCTGGCAGCTTTCCTGTGGGCGCAATGTCTGGACGTTTCCAATTTGGCAGCCGGGCTCTGCCAGAGAGAGATACAGAGTGTTGCCCCATTACGAAGCAATGCTTTAGCAGAGCGCGAATGTCTGTGTGGCAGCGAATGCAGTTCCAAGGGACAGTGAAAACCAGCTAGAGCTTTCAGTGCTGGCAGCTTTCCTGTGGGCGCAATGTCTGGACGTTTCCAATTTGGCAGCCGGGCTCTGCCAGAGAGAGATACAGAGTGTTGCCCCATTACGAAGCAATACTTTAGCAGAGCGCGAATGTCTGTGTGGCAGCGAATGCAGTTCCAAGGGACAGTGAAAACCAGCTAGAGCTTTCAGTGCTGGCAGCTTTCCTGTGGGCGCAATGTCTGGACGTTTCCAATTTGGCAGCCGGGCTCTGCCAGAGAGAGATCCAGAGTGTTGCCCCATTACGAAGCAATGCTTTAGCAGAGCGCGAATGTCTGTGTGGCAGCGAATGCAGTTCCAAGGGACAGTGAAAACCAGCTAGAGCTTTCAGTGCTGGCAGCTTTCCTGTGGGCGCAATGTCTGGACGTTTCCAATTTGGCAGCCGGGCTCTGCCAGAGAGAGATACAGAGTGTTGCCCCATTACGAAGCAATGCTTTAGCAGAGCGCGAATGTCTGTGTGGCAGCGAATGCAGTTCCAAGGGACAGTGAAAACCAGCTAGAGCTTTCAGTGCTGGCAGCTTTCCTGTGGGCGCAATCTCTGGACGTTTCCAATTTGGCAGCCGGGCTCTGCCAGAGAGAGATACAGAGTGTTGCCCCATTACGAAGCAATGCTTTAGCAGAGCGCAAATGTCTGTGTGGCAGCGAATGCAGTTCCAAGGGACAGTGAAAACCAGCTAGAGCTTTCAGTGCTGGCAGCTTTCCTGTGGGCGCAATGTCTGGACGTTTCCAATTTGGCAGCCGGGCTCTGCCAGAGAGAGATACAGAGTGTTGCCCCATTAGGAAGCAATGCTTTAGCAGAGCGCGAATGTCTGTGTGGCAGCGAATGCAGTTCCAAGGGACAGTGAAAACCAGCTAGAGCTTTCAGTGCTGGCAGCTTTCCTGTGGGCGCAATCTCTGGACGTTTCCAATTTGGCAGCCGGGCTCTGCCAGAGAGAGATCCAGAGTGTTGCCCCATTACGAAGCAATGCTTTAGCAGAGCGCGAATGTCTGTGTGGCAGCGAATGCAGTTCCAAGGGACAGTGAAAACCAGCTAGAGCTTTCAGTGCTGGCAGCTTTCCTGTGGGCGCAATGTCTGGACGTTTCCAATTTGGCAGCCGGGCTCTGCCAGAGAGAGATACAGAGTGTTGCCCCATTACGAAGCAATGCTTTAGCAGAGCGTGAATGTCTGTGTGGCAGCGAATGCAGTTCCAAGGGACAGTGAAAACCAGCTAGAGCTTTCAGTGCTGGCAGCTTTCCTGTGGGCGCAATGTCTGGACGTTTCCAATTTGGCAGCCGGGCTCTGCCAGAGAGAGATCCAGAGTGTTGCCCCATTACGAAGCAATGCTTTAGCAGAGCGCGAATGTCTGTGTGGCAGCGAATGCAGTTCCAAGGGACAGTGAAAACCAGCTAGAGCTTTCAGTGCTGGCAGCTTTCCTGTGGGCGCAATGTCTGGACGTTTCCAATTTGGCAGCCGGGCTCTGCCAGAGAGAGATACAGAGTGTTGCCCCATTACGAAGCAATGCTTTAGCAGAGCGCGAATGTCTGTGTGGCAGCGAATGCAGTTCCAAGGGACAGTGAAAACCAGCTAGAGCTTTCAGTGCTGGCAGCTTTCCTGTGGGCGCAATGTCTGGACGTTTCCAATTTGGCAGCCGGGCTCTGCCAGAGAGAGATACAGAGTGTTGCCCCATTACGAAGCAATACTTTAGCAGAGCGCGAATGTCTGTGTGGCAGCGAATGCAGTTCCAAGGGACAGTGAAAACCAGCTAGAGCTTTCAGTGCTGGCAGCTTTCCTGTGGGCGCAATGTCTGGACGTTTCCAATTTGGCAGCCGGGCTCTGCCAGAGAGAGATCCAGAGTGTTGCCCCATTACGAAGCAATGCTTTAGCAGAGCGCGAATGTCTGTGTGGCAGCGAATGCAGTTCCAAGGGACAGTGAAAACCAGCTAGAGCTTTCAGTGCTGGCAGCTTTCCTGTGGGCGCAATCTCTGGACGTTTCCAATTTGGCAGCCGGGCTCTGCCAGAGAGAGATACAGAGTGTTGCCCCATTACGAAGCAATGCTTTAGCAGAGCGCGAATGTCTGTGTGGCAGCGAATGCAGTTCCAAGGGACAGTGAAAACCAGCTAGAGCTTTCAGTGCTGGCAGCTTTCCTGTGGGCGCAATCTCTGGACGTTTCCAATTTGGCAGCCGGGCTCTGCCAGAGAGAGATACAGAGTGTTGCCCCATTACGAAGCAATGCTTTAGCAGAGCGCAAATGTCTGTGTGGCAGCGAATGCAGTTCCAAGGGACAGTGAAAACCAGCTAGAGCTTTCAGTGCTGGCAGCTTTCCTGTGGGCGCAATCTCTGGACGTTTCCAATTTGGCAGCCGGGCTCTGCCAGAGAGAGATACAGAGTGTTGCCCCATTAGGAAGCAATGCTTTAGCAGAGCGCGAATGTCTGTGTGGCAGCGAATGCAGTTCCAAGGGACAGTGAAAACCAGCTAGAGCTTTCAGTGCTGGCAGCTTTCCTGTGGGCGCAATGTCTGGACGTTTCCAATTTGGCAGCCGGGCTCTGCCAGAGAGAGATACAGAGTGTTGCCCCATTACGAAGCAATGCTTTAGCAGAGCGCGAATGTCTGTGTGGCAGCGAATGCAGTTCCAAGGGACAGTGAAAACCAGCTAGAGCTTTCAGTGCTGGCAGCTTTCCTGTGGGCGCAATGTCTGGACGTTTCCAATTTGGCAGCCGGGCTCTGCCAGAGAGAGATACAGAGTGTTGCCCCATTACGAAGCAATGCTTTAGCAGAGCGCGAATGTCTGTGTGGCAGCGAATGCAGTTCCAAGGGACAGTGAAAACCAGCTAGAGCTTTCAGTGCTGGCAGCTTTCCTGTGGGCGCAATCTCTGGACGTTTCCAATTTGGCAGCCGGGCTCTGCCAGAGAGAGATACAGAGTGTTGCCCCATTAGGAAGCAATGCTTTAGCAGAGCGCGAATGTCTGTGTGGCAGCGAATGCAGTTCCAAGGGACAGTGAAAACCAGCTAGAGCTTTCAGTGCTGGCAGCTTTCCTGTGGGCGCAATGTCTGGACGTTTCCAATTTGGCAGCCGGGCTCTGCCAGAGAGAGATACAGAGTGTTGCCCCATTACGAAGCAATGCTTTAGCAGAGCGCGAATGTCTGTGTGGCAGCGAATGCAGTTCCAAGGGACAGTGAAAACCAGCTAGAGCTTTCAGTGCTGGCAGCTTTCCTGTGGGCGCAATGTCTGGACGTTTCCAATTTGGCAGCCGGGCTCTGCCAGAGAGAGATACAGAGTGTTGCCCCATTACGAAGCAATGCTTTAGCAGAGCGCGAATGTCTGTGTGGCAGCGAATGCAGTTCCAAGGGACAGTGAAAACCAGCTAGAGCTTTCAGTGCTGGCAGCTTTCCTGTGGGCGCAATGTCTGGACGTTTCCAATTTGGCAGCCGGGCTCTGCCAGAGAGAGATACAGAGTGTTGCCCAATTACCAAGTTAAGCTTTAGCAGAGCGCGAATGTCTGTGTAGCAGCGAATGCAGTTCCAAGGGACAGTGAAAACCAGCTAGAGCTTTCAGTGCTGGCAGCTTTCCTGTGGGCGCAATGTCTGGACGTTTCCAATTTGGCAGCCGGGCTCTGCCAGAGAGAGATACAGAGTGTTACCCAATTACCAAGTTAAGCTTTAGCAGAGCGCGAATGTCTGTGTGGCAGCGAATGCAGTTCCAAGGGACAGTGAAAACCAGCTAGAGCTTTCAGTGCTGGCAGCTTTCCTGTGGGCGCAATGTCTGGACGTTTCCAATTTGGCAGCCGGGCTCTGCCAGAGAGAGATACAGAGTGTTGCCCCATTACGAAGCAATGCTTTAGCAGAGCGCGAATGTCTGTGTGGCAGCGAATGCAGTTCCAAGGGACAGTGAAAACCAGCTAGAGCTTTCAGTGCTGGCAGCTTTCCTGTGGGCGCAATGTCTGGACGTTTCCAATTTGGCAGCCGGGCTCTGCCAGAGAGAGATCCAGAGTGTTGCCCCATTACGAAGCAATGCTTTAGCAGAGCGCGAATGTCTGTGTGGCAGCGAATGCAGTTCCAAGGGACAGTGAAAACCAGCTAGAGCTTTCAGTGCTGGCAGCTTTCCTGTGGGCGCAATGTCTGGACGTTTCCAATTTGGCAGCCGGGCTCTGCCAGAGAGAGATACAGAGTGTTGCCCCATTACGAAGCAATGCTTTAGCAGAGCGCGAATGTCTGTGTGGCAGCGAATGCAGTTCCAAGGGACAGTGAAAACCAGCTAGAGCTTTCAGTGCTGGCAGCTTTCCTGTGGGCGCAATGTCTGGACGTTTCCAATTTGGCAGCCGGGCTCTGCCAGAGAGAGATACAGAGTGTTGCCCCATTAGGAAGCAATGCTTTAGCAGAGCGCGAATGTCTGTGTGGCAGCGAATGCAGTTCCAAGGGACAGTGAAAACCAGCTAGAGCTTTCAGTGCTGGCAGCTTTCCTGTGGGCGCAATGTCTGGACGTTTCCAATTTGGCAGCCGGGCTCTGCCAGAGAGAGATACAGAGTGTTGCCCCATTACGAAGCAATACTTTAGCAGAGCGCGAATGTCTGTGTGGCAGCGAATGCAGTTCCAAGGGACAGTGAAAACCAGCTAGAGCTTTCAGTGCTGGCAGCTTTCCTGTGGGCGCAATGTCTGGACGTTTCCAATTTGGCAGCCGGGCTCTGCCAGAGAGAGATCCAGAGTGTTGCCCCATTACGAAGCAATGCTTTAGCAGAGCGCGAATGTCTGTGTGGCAGCGAATGCAGTTCCAAGGGACAGTGAAAACCAGCTAGAGCTTTCAGTGCTGGCAGCTTTCCTGTGGGCGCAATGTCTGGACGTTTCCAATTTGGCAGCCGGGCTCTGCCAGAGAGAGATACAGAGTGTTGCCCCATTACGAAGCAATGCTTTAGCAGAGCGCGAATGTCTGTGTGGCAGCGAATGCAGTTCCAAGGGACAGTGAAAACCAGCTAGAGCTTTCAGTGCTGGCAGCTTTCCTGTGGGCGCAATGTCTGGACGTTTCCAATTTGGCAGCCGGGCTCTGCCAGAGAGAGATACAGAGTGTTGCCCCATTACGAAGCAATACTTTAGCAGAGCGCGAATGTCTGTGTGGCAGCGAATGCAGTTCCAAGGGACAGTGAAAACCAGCTAGAGCTTTCAGTGCTGGCAGCTTTCCTGTGGGCGCAATGTCTGGACGTTTCCAATTTGGCAGCCGGGCTCTGCCAGAGAGAGATCCAGAGTGTTGCCCCATTACGAAGCAATGCTTTAGCAGAGCGCGAATGTCTGTGTGGCAGCGAATGCAGTTCCAAGGGACAGTGAAAACCAGCTAGAGCTTTCAGTGCTGGCAGCTTTCCTGTGGGCGCAATGTCTGGACGTTTCCAATTTGGCAGCCGGGCTCTGCCAGAGAGAGATACAGAGTGTTGCCCCATTACGAAGCAATGCTTTAGCAGAGCGCGAATGTCTGTGTGGCAGCGAATGCAGTTCCAAGGGACAGTGAAAACCAGCTAGAGCTTTCAGTGCTGGCAGCTTTCCTGTGGGCGCAATCTCTGGACGTTTCCAATTTGGCAGCCGGGCTCTGCCAGAGAGAGATACAGAGTGTTGCCCCATTACGAAGCAATGCTTTAGCAGAGCGCGAATGTCTGTGTGGCAGCGAATGCAGTTCCAAGGGACAGTGAAAACCAGCTAGAGCTTTCAGTGCTGGCAGCTTTCCTGTGGGCGCAATGTCTGGACGTTTCCAATTTGGCAGCCGGGCTCTGCCAGAGAGAGATACAGAGTGTTGCCCCATTACGAAGCAATGCTTTAGCAGAGCGCGAATGTCTGTGTGGCAGCGAATGCAGTTCCAAGGGACAGTGAAAACCAGCTAGAGCTTTCAGTGCTGGCAGCTTTCCTGTGGGCGCAATCTCTGGACGTTTCCAATTTGGCAGCCGGGCTCTGCCAGAGAGAGATACAGAGTGTTGCCCCATTACGAAGCAATACTTTAGCAGAGCGCGAATGTCTGTGTGGCAGCGAATGCAGTTCCAAGGGACAGTGAAAACCAGCTAGAGCTTTCAGTGCTGGCAGCTTTCCTGTGGGCGCAATGTCTGGACGTTTCCAATTTGGCAGCCGGGCTCTGCCAGAGAGAGATCCAGAGTGTTGCCCCATTACGAAGCAATGCTTTAGCAGAGCGCGAATGTCTGTGTGGCAGCGAATGCAGTTCCAAGGGACAGTGAAAACCAGCTAGAGCTTTCAGTGCTGGCAGCTTTCCTGTGGGCGCAATGTCTGGACGTTTCCAATTTGGCAGCCGGGCTCTGCCAGAGAGAGATACAGAGTGTTGCCCCATTACGAAGCAATGCTTTAGCAGAGCGCGAATGTCTGTGTGGCAGCGAATGCAGTTCCAAGGGACAGTGAAAACCAGCTAGAGCTTTCAGTGCTGGCAGCTTTCCTGTGGGCGCAATCTCTGGACGTTTCCAATTTGGCAGCCGGGCTCTGCCAGAGAGAGATACAGAGTGTTGCCCCATTACGAAGCAATGCTTTAGCAGAGCGCGAATGTCTGTGTGGCAGCGAATGCAGTTCCAAGGGACAGTGAAAACCAGCTAGAGCTTTCAGTGCTGGCAGCTTTCCTGTGGGCGCAATGTCTGGACGTTTCCAATTTGGCAGCCGGGCTCTGCCAGAGAGAGATACAGAGTGTTGCCCAATTACCAAGTTAAGCTTTAGCAGAGCGCGAATGTCTGTGTAGCAGCGAATGCAGTTCCAAGGGACAGTGAAAACCAGCTAGAGCTTTCAGTGCTGGCAGCTTTCCTGTGGGCGCAATGTCTGGACGTTTCCAATTTGGCAGCCGGGCTCTGCCAGAGAGAGATACAGAGTGTTACCCAATTACCAAGTTAAGCTTTAGCAGAGCGCGAATGTCTGTGTGGCAGCGAATGCAGTTCCAAGGGACAGTGAAAACCAGCTAGAGCTTTCAGTGCTGGCAGCTTTCCTGTGGGCGCAATGTCTGGACGTTTCCAATTTGGCAGCCGGGCTCTGCCAGAGAGAGATACAGAGTGTTGCCCCATTACGAAGCAATGCTTTAGCAGAGCGCGAATGTCTGTGTGGCAGCGAATGCAGTTCCAAGGGACAGTGAAAACCAGCTAGAGCTTTCAGTGCTGGCAGCTTTCCTGTGGGCGCAATGTCTGGACGTTTCCAATTTGGCAGCCGGGCTCTGCCAGAGAGAGATCCAGAGTGTTGCCCCATTACGAAGCAATGCTTTAGCAGAGCGCGAATGTCTGTGTGGCAGCGAATGCAGTTCCAAGGGACAGTGAAAACCAGCTAGAGCTTTCAGTGCTGGCAGCTTTCCTGTGGGCGCAATGTCTGGACGTTTCCAATTTGGCAGCCGGGCTCTGCCAGAGAGAGATACAGAGTGTTGCCCCATTACGAAGCAATGCTTTAGCAGAGCGCGAATGTCTGTGTGGCAGCGAATGCAGTTCCAAGGGACAGTGAAAACCAGCTAGAGCTTTCAGTGCTGGCAGCTTTCCTGTGGGCGCAATGTCTGGACGTTTCCAATTTGGCAGCCGGGCTCTGCCAGAGAGAGATACAGAGTGTTGCCCCATTAGGAAGCAATGCTTTAGCAGAGCGCGAATGTCTGTGTGGCAGCGAATGCAGTTCCAAGGGACAGTGAAAACCAGCTAGAGCTTTCAGTGCTGGCAGCTTTCCTGTGGGCGCAATGTCTGGACGTTTCCAATTTGGCAGCCGGGCTCTGCCAGAGAGAGATACAGAGTGTTGCCCCATTACGAAGCAATACTTTAGCAGAGCGCGAATGTCTGTGTGGCAGCGAATGCAGTTCCAAGGGACAGTGAAAACCAGCTAGAGCTTTCAGTGCTGGCAGCTTTCCTGTGGGCGCAATGTCTGGACGTTTCCAATTTGGCAGCCGGGCTCTGCCAGAGAGAGATCCAGAGTGTTGCCCCATTACGAAG
Organism: Mycteria americana; assembly: GCF_035582795.1. Lineage (NCBI taxonomy): Eukaryota > Metazoa > Chordata > Aves > Ciconiiformes > Ciconiidae > Mycteria > Mycteria americana. The sequence continues at coordinate 33,609 of NW_027445538.1, read as the reverse complement.
CAATGCTTTAGCAGAGCGCGAATGTCTGTGTGGCAGCGAATGCAGTTCCAAGGGACAGTGAAAACCAGCTAGAGCTTTCAGTGCTGGCAGCTTTCCTGTGGGCGCAATGTCTGGACGTTTCCAATTTGGCAGCCGGGCTCTGCCAGAGAGAGATACAGAGTGTTTCCCCATTACGAAGCAATGCTTTAGCAGAGCGCGAATGTCTGTGTGGCAGCGAATGCAGTTCCAAGGGACAGTGAAAACCAGCTAGAGCTTTCAGTGCTGGCAGCTTTCCTGTGGGCGCAATGTCTGGACGTTTCCAATTTGGCAGCCGGGCTCTGCCAGAGAGAGATACAGAGTGTTGCCCCATTACGAAGCAATGCTTTAGCAGAGCGCGAATGTCTGTGTGGCAGCGAATGCAGTTCCAAGGGACAGTGAAAACCAGCTAGAGCTTTCAGTGCTGGCAGCTTTCCTGTGGGCGCAATGTCTGGACGTTTCCAATTTGGCAGCCGGGCTCTGCCAGAGAGAGATACAGAGTGTTGCCCCATTACGAAGCAATACTTTAGCAGAGCGCGAATGTCTGTGTGGCAGCGAATGCAGTTCCAAGGGACAGTGAAAACCAGCTAGAGCTTTCAGTGCTGGCAGCTTTCCTGTGGGCGCAATGTCTGGACGTTTCCAATTTGGCAGCCGGGCTCTGCCAGAGAGAGATCCAGAGTGTTGCCCCATTACGAAGCAATGCTTTAGCAGAGCGCGAATGTCTGTGTGGCAGCGAATGCAGTTCCAAGGGACAGTGAAAACCAGCTAGAGCTTTCAGTGCTGGCAGCTTTCCTGTGGGCGCAATGTCTGGACGTTTCCAATTTGGCAGCCGGGCTCTGCCAGAGAGAGATACAGAGTGTTGCCCCATTACGAAGCAATGCTTTAGCAGAGCGCGAATGTCTGTGTGGCAGCGAATGCAGTTCCAAGGGACAGTGAAAACCAGCTAGAGCTTTCAGTGCTGGCAGCTTTCCTGTGGGCGCAATGTCTGGACGTTTCCAATTTGGCAGCCGGGCTCTGCCAGAGAGAGATACAGAGTGTTGCCCAATTACCAAGTTAAGCTTTAGCAGAGCGCGAATGTCTGTGTAGCAGCGAATGCAGTTCCAAGGGACAGTGAAAACCAGCTAGAGCTTTCAGTGCTGGCAGCTTTCCTGTGGGCGCAATCTCTGGACGTTTCCAATTTGGCAGCCGGGCTCTGCCAGAGAGAGATACAGAGTGTTACCCAATTACCAAGTTAAGCTTTAGCAGAGCGCGAATGTCTGTGTGGCAGCGAATGCAGTTCCAAGGGACAGTGAAAACCAGCTAGAGCTTTCAGTGCTGGCAGCTTTCCTGTGGGCGCAATGTCTGGACGTTTCCAATTTGGCAGCCGGGCTCTGCCAGAGAGAGATACAGAGTGTTGCCCCATTACGAAGCAATGCTTTAGCAGAGCGCGAATGTCTGTGTGGCAGCGAATGCAGTTCCAAGGGACAGTGAAAACCAGCTAGAGCTTTCAGTGCTGGCAGCTTTCCTGTGGGCGCAATGTCTGGACGTTTCCAATTTGGCAGCCGGGCTCTGCCAGAGAGAGATACAGAGTGTTGCCCCATTACGAAGCAATGCTTTAGCAGAGCGCGAATGTCTGTGTGGCAGCGAATGCAGTTCCAAGGGACAGTGAAAACCAGCTAGAGCTTTCAGTGCTGGCAGCTTTCCTGTGGGCGCAATCTCTGGACGTTTCCAATTTGGCAGCCGGGCTCTGCCAGAGAGAGATACAGAGTGTTGCCCCATTACGAAGCAATGCTTTAGCAGAGCGCGAATGTCTGTGTGGCAGCGAATGCAGTTCCAAGGGACAGTGAAAACCAGCTAGAGCTTTCAGTGCTGGCAGCTTTCCTGTGGGCGCAATGTCTGGACGTTTCCAATTTGGCAGCCGGGCTCTGCCAGAGAGAGATACAGAGTGTTGCCCAATTACCAAGTTAAGCTTTAGCAGAGCGCGAATGTCTGTGTGGCAGCGAATGCAGTTCCAAGGGACAGTGAAAACCAGCTAGAGCTTTCAGTGCTGGCAGCTTTCCTGTGGGCGCAATCTCTGGACGTTTCCAATTTGGCAGCCGGGCTCTGCCAGAGAGAGATACAGAGTGTTGCCCCATTACGAAGCAATGCTTTAGCAGAGCGTGAATGTCTGTGTGGCAGCGAATGCAGTTCCAAGGGACAGTGAAAACCAGCTAGAGCTTTCAGTGCTGGCAGCTTTCCTGTGGGCGCAATGTCTGGACGTTTCCAATTTGGCAGCCGGGCTCTGCCAGAGAGAGATACAGAGTGTTGCCCCATTACGAAGCAATGCTTTAGCAGAGCGCGAATGTCTGTGTGGCAGCGAATGCAGTTCCAAGGGACAGTGAAAACCAGCTAGAGCTTTCAGTGCTGGCAGCTTTCCTGTGGGCGCAATCTCTGGACGTTTCCAATTTGGCAGCCGGGCTCTGCCAGAGAGAGATACAGAGTGTTGCCCCATTACGAAGCAATGCTTTAGCAGAGCGCGAATGTCTGTGTGGCAGCGAATGCAGTTCCAAGGGACAGTGAAAACCAGCTAGAGCTTTCAGTGCTGGCAGCTTTCCTGTGGGCGCAATGTCTGGACGTTTCCAATTTGGCAGCCGGGCTCTGCCAGAGAGAGATACAGAGTGTTGCCCCATTACGAAGCAATGCTTTAGCAGAGCGCGAATGTCTGTGTGGCAGCGAATGCAGTTCCAAGGGACAGTGAAAACCAGCTAGAGCTTTCAGTGCTGGCAGCTTTCCTGTGGGCGCAATCTCTGGACGTTTCCAATTTGGCAGCCAGGCTCTGCCAGAGAGAGATACAGAGTGTTGCCCCATTACGAAGCAATGCTTTAGCAGAGCGCGAATGTCTGTGTGGCAGCGAATGCAGTTCCAAGGGACAGTGAAAACCAGCTAGAGCTTTCAGTGCTGGCAGCTTTCCTGTGGGCGCAATGTCTGGACGTTTCCAATTTGGCAGCCGGGCTCTGCCAGAGAGAGATACAGAGTGTTGCCCCATTACGAAGCAATGCTTTAGCAGAGCACGAATGTCTGTGTGGCAGCGAATGCAGTTCCAAGGGACAGTGAAAACCAGCTAGAGCTTTCAGTGCTGGCAGCTTTCCTGTGGGCGCAATCTCTGGACGTTTCCAATTTGGCAGCCGGGCTCTGCCAGAGAGAGATACAGAGTGTTGCCCCATTACGAAGCAATGCTTTAGCAGAGCGCGAATGTCTGTGTGGCAGCGAATGCAGTTCCAAGGGACAGTGAAAACCAGCTAGAGCTTTCAGTGCTGGCAGCTTTCCTGTGGGCGCAATGTCTGGACGTTTCCAATTTGGCAGCCGGGCTCTGCCAGAGAGAGATACAGAGTGTTGCCCCATTACGAAGCAATGCTTTAGCAGAGCGCGAATGTCTGTGTGGCAGCGAATGCAGTTCCAAGGGACAGTGAAAACCAGCTAGAGCTTTCAGTGCTGGCAGCTTTCCTGTGGGCGCAATCTCTGGACGTTTCCAATTTGGCAGCCGGGCTCTGCCAGAGAGAGATACAGAGTGTTGCCCCATTACGAAGCAATGCTTTAGCAGAGCGTGAATGTCTGTGTGGCAGCGAATGCAGTTCCAAGGGACAGTGAAAACCAGCTAGAGCTTTCAGTGCTGGCAGCTTTCCTGTGGGCGCAATGTCTGGACGTTTCCAATTTGGCAGCCGGGCTCTGCCAGAGAGAGATCCAGAGTGTTGCCCCATTACGAAGCAATGCTTTAGCAGATCGCGAATGTCTGTGTGGCAGCGAATGCAGTTCCAAGGGACAGTGAAAACCAGCTAGAGCTTTCAGTGCTGGCAGCTTTCCTGTGGGCGCAATGTCTGGACGTTTCCAATTTGGCAGCCGGGCTCTGCCAGAGAGAGATACAGAGTGTTGCCCCATTACGAAGCAATGCTTTAGCAGAGCGCGAATGTCTGTGTGGCAGCGAATGCAGTTCCAAGGGACAGTGAAAACCAGCTAGAGCTTTCAGTGCTGGCAGCTTTCCTGTGGGCGCAATGTCTGGACGTTTCCAATTTGGCAGCCGGGCTCTGCCAGAGAGAGATACAGAGTGTTGCCCCATTACGAAGCAATGCTTTAGCAGAGCGCGAATGTCTGTGTGGCAGCGAATGCAGTTCCAAGGGACAGTGAAAACCAGCTAGAGCTTTCAGTGCTGGCAGCTTTCCTGTGGGCGCAATGTCTGGACGTTTCCAATTTGGCAGCCGGGCTCTGCCAGAGAGAGATACAGAGTGTTGCCCCATTACGAAGCAATACTTTAGCAGAGCGCGAATGTCTGTGTGGCAGCGAATGCAGTTCCAAGGGACAGTGAAAACCAGCTAGAGCTTTCAGTGCTGGCAGCTTTCCTGTGGGCGCAATGTCTGGACGTTTCCAATTTGGCAGCCGGGCTCTGCCAGAGAGAGATCCAGAGTGTTGCCCCATTACGAAGCAATGCTTTAGCAGAGCGCGAATGTCTGTGTGGCAGCGAATGCAGTTCCAAGGGACAGTGAAAACCAGCTAGAGCTTTCAGTGCTGGCAGCTTTCCTGTGGGCGCAATGTCTGGACGTTTCCAATTTGGCAGCCGGGCTCTGCCAGAGAGAGATACAGAGTGTTGCCCCATTACGAAGCAATGCTTTAGCAGAGCGCGAATGTCTGTGTGGCAGCGAATGCAGTTCCAAGGGACAGTGAAAACCAGCTAGAGCTTTCAGTGCTGGCAGCTTTCCTGTGGGCGCAATGTCTGGACGTTTCCAATTTGGCAGCCGGGCTCTGCCAGAGAGAGATACAGAGTGTTACCCAATTACCAAGTTAAGCTTTAGCAGAGCGCGAATGTCTGTGTGGCAGCGAATGCAGTTCCAAGGGACAGTGAAAACCAGCTAGAGCTTTCAGTGCTGGCAGCTTTCCTGTGGGCGCAATGTCTGGACGTTTCCAATTTGGCAGCCGGGCTCTGCCAGAGAGAGATACAGAGTGTTGCCCCATTACGAAGCAATGCTTTAGCAGAGCGCGAATGTCTGTGTGGCAGCGAATGCAGTTCCAAGGGACAGTGAAAACCAGCTAGAGCTTTCAGTGCTGGCAGCTTTCCTGTGGGCGCAATCTCTGGACGTTTCCAATTTGGCAGCCGGGCTCTGCCAGAGAGAGATACAGAGTGTTGCCCCATTACGAAGCAATGCTTTAGCAGAGCGCGAATGTCTGTGTGGCAGCGAATGCAGTTCCAAGGGACAGTGAAAACCAGCTAGAGCTTTCAGTGCTGGCAGCTTTCCTGTGGGCGCAATGTCTGGACGTTTCCAATTTGGCAGCCGGGCTCTGCCAGAGAGAGATACAGAGTGTTGCCCCATTACGAAGCAAAGCTTTAGCAGAGCGCGAATGTCTGTGTGGCAGCGAATGCAGTTCCAAGGGACAGTGAAAACCAGCTAGAGCTTTCAGTGCTGGCAGCTTTCCTGTGGGCGCAATGTCTGGACGTTTCCAATTTGGCAGCCGGGCTCTGCCAGAGAGAGATCCAGAGTGTTGCCCCATTACGAAGCAATGCTTTAGCAGAGCGCGAATGTCTGTGTGGCAGCGAATGCAGTTCCAAGGGACAGTGAAAACCAGCTAGAGCTTTCAGTGCTGGCAGCTTTCCTGTGGGCGCAATGTCTGGACGTTTCCAATTTGGCAGCCGGGCTCTGCCAGAGAGAGATACAGAGTGTTGCCCCATTACGAAGCAAAGCTTTAGCAGAGCGCGAATGTCTGTGTGGCAGCGAATGCAGTTCCAAGGGACAGTGAAAACCAGCTAGAGCTTTCAGTGCTGGCAGCTTTCCTGTGGGCGCAATGTCTGGACGTTTCCAATTTCACTGCCGGGCTCTGCCAGAGAGAGATACAGAGTGTTGCCCAATTACCAAGTTAAGCTTTAGCAGAGCGCGAATGTCTGTGTAGCAGCGAATGCAGTTCCAAGGGACAGTGAAAACCAGCTAGAGCTTTCAGTGCTGGCAGCTTTCCTGTGGGCGCAATCTCTGGACGTTTCCAATTTGGCAGCCGGGCTCTGCCAGAGAGAGATACAGAGTGTTACCCAATTACCAAGTTAAGCTTTAGCAGAGGGCGAATGTCTGTGTGGCAGCGAATGCAGTTCCAAGGGACAGTGAAAACCAGCTAGAGCTTTCAGTGCTGGCAGCTTTCCTGTGGGCGCAATCTCTGGACGTTTCCAATTTGGCAGCCGGGCTCTGCCAGAGAGAGATACAGAGTGTTGCCCAATTACCAAGTTAAGCTTTAGCAGAGGGCGAATGTCTGTGTGGCAGCGAATGCAGTTCCAAGGGACAGTGAAAACCAGCTAGAGCTTTCAGTGCTGGCAGCTTTCCTGTGGGCGCAATGTCTGGACGTTTCCAATTTGGCAGCCGGGCTCTGCCAGAGAGAGATCCAGAGTGTTGCCCCATTACGAAGCAATGCTTTAGCAGAGCGCGAATGTCTGTGTGGCAGCGAATGCATTTCCAAGGGACAGTGAAAACCAGCTAGAGCTTTCAGTGCTGGCAGCTTTCCTGTGGGCGCAATGTCTGGACGTTTCCAATTTGGCAGCCGGGCTCTGCCAGAGAGAGATACAGAGTGTTGCCCCATTAGGAAGCAATGCTTTAGCAGAGCGCGAATGTCTGTGTGGCAGCGAATGCAGTTCCAAGGGACAGTGAAAACCAGCTAGAGCTTTCAGTGCTGGCAGCTTTCCTGTGGGCGCAATGTCTGGACGTTTCCAATTTGGCAGCCGGGCTCTGCCAGAGAGAGATCCAGAGTGTTGCCCCATTACGAAGCAATGCTTTAGCAGAGCGCGAATGTCTGTGTGGCAGCGAATGCAGTTCCAAGGGACAGTGAAAACCAGCTAGAGCTTTCAGTGCTGGCAGCTTTCCTGTGGGCGCAATGTCTGGACGTTTCCAATTTGGCAGCCGGGCTCTGCCAGAGAGAGATACAGAGTGTTGCCCCATTACGAAGCAATGCTTTAGCAGAGCGCGAATGTCTGTGTGGCAGCGAATGCAGTTCCAAGGGACAGTGAAAACCAGCTAGAGCTTTCAGTGCTGGCAGCTTTCCTGTGGGCGCAATCTCTGGACGTTTCCAATTTGGCAGCCGGGCTCTGCCAGAGAGAGATACAGAGTGTTGCCCCATTAGGAAGCAATGCTTTAGCAGAGCGCGAATGTCTGTGTGGCAGCGAATGCAGTTCCAAGGGACAGTGAAAACCAGCTAGAGCTTTCAGTGCTGGCAGCTTTCCTGTGGGCGCAATCTCTGGACGTTTCCAATTTGGCAGCCGGGCTCTGCCAGAGAGAGATACAGAGTGTTGCCCCATTACGAAGCAATGCTTTAGCAGAGCGCGAATGTCTGTGTGGCAGCGAATGCAGTTCCAAGGGACAGTGAAAACCAGCTAGAGCTTTCAGTGCTGGCAGCTTTCCTGTGGGCGCAATCTCTGGACGTTTCCAATTTGGCAGCCGGGCTCTGCCAGAGAGAGATACAGAGTGTTGCCCAATTACCAAGTTAAGCTTTAGCAGAGGGCGAATGTCTGTGTGGCAGCGAATGCAGTTCCAAGGGACAGTGAAAACCAGCTAGAGCTTTCAGTGCTGGCAGCTTTCCTGTGGGCGCAATCTCTGGACGTTTCCAATTTGGCAGCCGGGCTCTGCCAGAGAGAGATACAGAGTGTTGCCCAATTACCAAGTTAAGCTTTAGCAGAGGGCGAATGTCTGTGTGGCAGCGAATGCAGTTCCAAGGGACAGTGAAAACCAGCTAGAGCTTTCAGTGCTGGCAGCTTTCCTGTGGGCGCAATGTCTGGACGTTTCCAATTTGGCAGCCGGGCTCTGCCAGAGAGAGATCCAGAGTGTTGCCCCATTACGAAGCAATGCTTTAGCAGAGCGCGAATGTCTGTGTGGCAGCGAATGCATTTCCAAGGGACAGTGAAAACCAGCTAGAGCTTTCAGTGCTGGCAGCTTTCCTGTGGGCGCAATGTCTGGACGTTTCCAATTTGGCAGCCGGGCTCTGCCAGAGAGAGATACAGAGTGTTGCCCCATTAGGAAGCAATGCTTTAGCAGAGCGCGAATGTCTGTGTGGCAGCGAATGCAGTTCCAAGGGACAGTGAAAACCAGCTAGAGCTTTCAGTGCTGGCAGCTTTCCTGTGGGCGCAATGTCTGGACGTTTCCAATTTGGCAGCCGGGCTCTGCCAGAGAGAGATCCAGAGTGTTGCCCCATTACGAAGCAATGCTTTAGCAGAGCGCGAATGTCTGTGTGGCAGCGAATGCAGTTCCAAGGGACAGTGAAAACCAGCTAGAGCTTTCAGTGCTGGCAGCTTTCCTGTGGGCGCAATGTCTGGACGTTTCCAATTTGGCAGCCGGGCTCTGCCAGAGAGAGATACAGAGTGTTGCCCCATTACGAAGCAATGCTTTAGCAGAGCGCGAATGTCTGTGTGGCAGCGAATGCAGTTCCAAGGGACAGTGAAAACCAGCTAGAGCTTTCAGTGCTGGCAGCTTTCCTGTGGGCGCAATCTCTGGACGTTTCCAATTTGGCAGCCGGGCTCTGCCAGAGAGAGATACAGAGTGTTGCCCCATTAGGAAGCAATGCTTTAGCAGAGCGCGAATGTCTGTGTGGCAGCGAATGCAGTTCCAAGGGACAGTGAAAACCAGCTAGAGCTTTCAGTGCTGGCAGCTTTCCTGTGGGCGCAATCTCTGGACGTTTCCAATTTGGCAGCCGGGCTCTGCCAGAGAGAGATACAGAGTGTTGCCCCATTACGAAGCAATGCTTTAGCAGAGCGCGAATGTCTGTGTGGCAGCGAATGCAGTTCCAAGGGACAGTGAAAACCAGCTAGAGCTTTCAGTGCTGGCAGCTTTCCTGTGGGCGCAATCTCTGGACGTTTCCAATTTGGCAGCCGGGCTCTGCCAGAGAGAGATACAGAGTGTTGCCCCATTACGAAGCAATGCTTTAGCAGAGCGCGAATGTCTGTGTGGCAGCGAATGCAGTTCCAAGGGACAGTGAAAACCAGCTAGAGCTTTCAGTGCTGGCAGCTTTCCTGTGGGCGCAATGTCTGGACGTTTCCAATTTGGCAGCCGGGCTCTGCCAGAGAGAGATCCAGAGTGTTGCCCCATTACGAAGCAATGCTTTAGCAGAGCGCGAATGTCTGTGTGGCAGCGAATGCAGTTCCAAGGGACAGTGAAAACCAGCTAGAGCTTTCAGTGCTGGCAGCTTTCCTGTGGGCGCAATCTCTGGACGTTTCCAATTTGGCAGCCGGGCTCTGCCAGAGAGAGATACAGAGTGTTGCCCCATTACGAAGCAATGCTTTAGCAGAGCGCGAATGTCTGTGTGGCAGCGAATGCAGTTCCAAGGGACAGTGAAAACCAGCTAGAGCTTTCAGTGCTGGCAGCTTTCCTGTGGGCTCAATCTCTGGACGTTTCCAATTTGGCAGCCGGGCTCTGCCAGAGAGAGATACAGAGTGTTGCCCCATTACGAACCAATGCTTTAGCAGAGCGCGAATGTCTGTGTGGCAGCGAATGCAGTTCCAAGGGACAGTGAAAACCAGCTAGAGCTTTCAGTGCTGGCAGCTTTCCTGTGGGCGCAATGTCTGGACGTTTCCAATTTGGCAGCCGGGCTCTGCCAGAGAGAGATCCAGAGTGTTGCCCCATTACGAAGCAATGCTTTAGCAGAGCGCGAATGTCTGTGTGGCAGCGAATGCAGTTCCAAGGGACAGTGAAAACCAGCTAGAGCTTTCAGTGCTGGCAGCTTTCCTGTGGGCGCAATCTCTGGACGTTTCCAATTTGGCAGCCGGGCTCTGCCAGAGAGAGATCCAGAGTGTTGCCCCATTACGAAGCAATGCTTTAGCAGAGCGCGAATGTCTGTGTGGCAGCGAATGCAGTTCCAAGGGACAGTGAAAACCAGCTAGAGCTTTCAGTGCTGGCAGCTTTCCTGTGGGCGCAATCTCTGGACGTTTCCAATTTGGCAGCCGGGCTCTGCCAGAGAGAGATACAGAGTGTTGCCCCATTACGAAGCAATGCTTTAGCAGAGCGCAAATGTCTGTGTGGCAGCGAATGCAGTTCCAAGGGACAGTGAAAACCAGCTAGAGCTTTCAGTGCTGGCAGCTTTCCTGTGGGCGCAATGTCTGGACGTTTCCAATTTGGCAGCCGGGCTCTGCCAGAGAGAGATACAGAGTGTTGCCCCATTACGAAGCAATGCTTTAGCAGAGCGCGAATGTCTGTGTGGCAGCGAATGCAGTTCCAAGGGACAGTGAAAACCAGCTAGAGCTTTCAGTGCTGGCAGCTTTCCTGTGGGCGCAATGTCTGGACGTTTCCAATTTGGCAGCCGGGCTCTGCCAGAGAGAGATACAGAGTGTTGCCCCATTACGAAGCAATGCTTTAGCAGAGCGCGAATGTCTGTGTGGCAGCGAATGCAGTTCCAAGGGACAGTGAAAACCAGCTAGAGCTTTCAGTGCTGGCAGCTTTCCTGTGGGCGCAATCTCTGGACGTTTCCAATTTGGCAGCCGGGCTCTGCCAGAGAGAGATACAGAGTGTTGCCCCATTACGAAGCAATACTTTAGCAGAGCGCGAATGTCTGTGTGGCAGCGAATGCAGCTCCAAGGGACAGTGAAAACCAGCTAGAGCTTTCAGTGCTGGCAGCTTTCCTGTGGGCGCAATGTCTGGACGTTTCCAATTTGGCAGCCGGGCTCTGCCAGAGAGAGATACAGAGTGTTGCCCCATTACGAAGCAATGCTTTAGCAGAGCGCGAATGTCTGTGTGGCAGCGAATGCAGTTCCAAGGGACAGTGAAAACCAGCTAGAGCTTTCAGTGCTGGCAGCTTTCCTGTGGGCTCAATCTCTGGACGTTTCCAATTTGGCAGCCGGGCTCTGCCAGAGAGAGATACAGAGTGTTGCCCCATTACGAACCAATGCTTTAGCAGAGCGCGAATGTCTGTGTGGCAGCGAATGCAGTTCCAAGGGACAGTGAAAACCAGCTAGAGCTTTCAGTGCTGGCAGCTTTCCTGTGGGCGCAATGTCTGGACGTTTCCAATTTGGCAGCCGGGCTCTGCCAGAGAGAGATACAGAGTGTTGCCCCATTACGAAGCAATGCTTTAGCAGAGCGCGAATGTCTGTGTGGCAGCGAATGCAGTTCCAAGGGACAGTGAAAACCAGCTAGAGCTTTCAGTGCTGGCAGCTTTCCTGTGGGCGCAATGTCTGGACGTTTCCAATTTGGCAGCCGGGCTCTGCCAGAGAGAGATACAGAGTGTTGCCCCATTACGAAGCAATGCTTTAGCAGAGCGCGAATGTCTGTGTGGCAGCGAATGCAGTTCCAAGGGACAGTGAAAACCAGCTAGAGCTTTCAGTGCTGGCAGCTTTCCTGTGGGCGCAATGTCTGGACGTTTCCAATTTGGCAGCCGGGCTCTGCCAGAGAGAGATACAGAGTGTTGCCCCATTACGAAGCAATGCTTTAGCAGAGCGCGAATGTCTGTGTGGCAGCGAATGCAGTTCCAAGGGACAGTGAAAACCAGCTAGAGCTTTCAGTGCTGGCAGCTTTCCTGTGGGCGCAATCTCTGGACGTTTCCAATTTGGCAGCCGGGCTCTGCCAGAGAGAGATACAGAGTGTTGCCCCATTACGAAGCAATACTTTAGCAGAGCGCGAATGTCTGTGTGGCAGCGAATGCAGCTCCAAGGGACAGTGAAAACCAGCTAGAGCTTTCAGTGCTGGCAGCTTTCCTGTGGGCGCAATGTCTGGACGTTTCCAATTTGGCAGCCGGGCTCTGCCAGAGAGAGATACAGAGTGTTGCCCCATTACGAAGCAATGCTTTAGCAGAGCGCGAATGTCTGTGTGGCAGCGAATGCAGTTCCAAGGGACAGTGAAAACCAGCTAGAGCTTTCAGTGCTGGCAGCTTTCCTGTGGGTGCAATGTCTGGACGTTTCCAATTTGGCAGCCGGGCTCTGCCAGAGAGAGATACAGAGTGTTGCCCCATTACGAAGCAATGCTTTAGCAGAGCGCGAATGTCTGTGTGGCAGCGAATGCAGTTCCAAGGGAAAGTGAAAACCAGGTAGAGCTTTCAGTGCTGGCAGCTTTCCTGTGGGCGCAATGTCTGGACGTTTCCAATTTGGCAGCCGGGCTCTGCCAGAGAGAGATACAGAGTGTTGCCCCATTAGGAAGCAATGCTTTAGCAGAGCGCGAATGTCTGTGTGGCAGCGAATGCAGTTCCAAGGGACAGTGAAAACCAGCTAGAGCTTTCAGTGCCGGCAGCTTTCCTGTGGGCGCAATGTCTGGACGTTTCCAATTTGGCAGCCGGGCTCTGCCAGAGAGAGATACAGAGTGTTGCCCCATTAGGAAGCAATGCTTTAGCAGAGCGCGAATGTCTGTGTGGCAGCGAATGCAGTTCCAAGGGACAGTGAGAACCAGCTAGAGCTTTCAGTGCTGGCAGCTTTCCTGTGGGCGCAATGTCTGGACGTTTCCAATTTGGCAGCCGGGCTCTGCCAGAGAGAGATACAGAGTGTTGCCCCATTACGAAGCAATGCTTTAGCAGAGCGCGAATGTCTGTGTGGCAGCGAATGCAGTTCCAAGGGACAGTGAAAACCAGCTAGAGCTTTCAGTGCTGGCAGCTTTCCTGTGGGCGCAATCTCTGGACGTTTCCAATTTGGCAGCCGGGCTCTGCCAGAGAGAGATACAGAGTGTTGCCCCATTACGAAGCAATGCTTTAGCAGAGCGCGAATGTCTGTGTGGCAGCGAATGCAGTTCCAAGGGACAGTGAAAACCAGGTAGAGCTTTCAGTGCTGGCAGCTTTCCTGTGGGCGCAATGTCTGGACGTTTCCAATTTGGCAGCCGGGCTCTGCCAGAGAGAGATACAGAGTGTTGCCCCATTACGAAGCAATGCTTTAGCAGAGCGCGAATGTCTGTGTGGCAGCGAATGCAGTTCCAAGGGACAGTGAAAACCAGCTAGAGCTTTCAGTGCTGGCAGCTTTCCTGTGGGCGCAATGTCTGGACGTTTCCAATTTGGCAGCCGGGCTCTGCCAGAGAGAGATACAGAGTGTTGCCCCATTACGAAGCAATGCTTTAGCAGAGCGCGAATGTCTGTGTGGCAGCGAATGCAGTTCCAAGGGACAGTGAAAACCAGCTAGAGCTTTCAGTGCTGGCAGCTTTCCTGTGGGCTCAATCTCTGGACGTTTCCAATTTGGCAGCCAGGCTCTGCCAGAGAGAGATACAGAGTGTTGCCCCATTACGAAGCAATGCTTTAGCAGAGCGCGAATGTCTGTGTGGCAGCGAATGCAGTTCCAAGGGACAGTGAAAACCAGCTAGAGCTTTCAGTGCTGGCAGCTTTCCTGTGGGCGCAATCTCTGGACGTTTCCAATTTGGCAGCCGGGCTCTGCCAGAGAGAGATACAGAGTGTTGCCCCATTACGAAGCAATGCTTTAGCAGAGCGCGAATGTCTGTGTGGCAGCGAATGCAGTTCCAAGGGACAGTGAAAACCAGCTAGAGCTTTCAGTGCTGGCAGCTTTCCTGTGGGCGCAATCTCTGGACGTTTCCAATTTGGCAGCCGGGCTCTGCCAGAGAGAGATACAGAGTGTTGCCCCATTACGAAGCAATGCTTTAGCAGAGCGCGAATGTCTGTGTGGCAGCGAATGCAGTTCCAAGGGACAGTGAAAACCAGCTAGAGCTTTCAGTGCTGGCAGCTTTCCTGTGGGCGCAATCTCTGGACGTTTCCAATTTGGCAGCCGGGCTCTGCCAGAGAGAGATACAGAGTGTTGCCCCATTACGAAGCAATGCTTTAGCAGAGCGCGAATGTCTGTGTGGCAGCGAATGCAGTTCCAAGGGACAGTGAAAACCAGCTAGAGCTTTCAGTGCTGGCAGCTTTCCTGTGGGCGCAATCTCTGGACGTTTCCAATTTGGCAGCCGGGCTCTGTCAGAGAGAGATACAGAGTGTTGCCCCATTACGAAGCAATGCTTTAGCAGAGCGCGAATGTCTGTGTGGCAGCGAATGCAGTTCCAAGGGACAGTGAAAACCAGCTAGAGCTTTCAGTGCTGGCAGCTTTCCTGTGGGCGCAATGTCTGGACGTTTCCAATTTGGCAGCCGGGCTCTGCCAGAGAGAGATCCAGAGTGTTGCCCCATTACGAAGCAATGCTTTAGCAGAGCGCGAATGTCTGTGTGGCAGCGAATGCAGTTCCAAGGGACAGTGAAAACCAGCTAGAGCTTTCAGTGCTGGCAGCTTTCCTGTGGGCGCAATCTCTGGACGTTTCCAATTTGGCAGCCGGGCTCTGCCAGAGAGAGATACAGAGTGTTGCCCCATTACGAAGCAATGCTTTAGCAGAGCGTGAATGTCTGTGTGGCAGCGAATGCAGTTCCAAGGGACAGTGAAAACCAGCTAGAGCTTTCAGTGCTGGCAGCTTTCCTGTGGGCGCAATGTCTGGACGTTTCCAATTTGGCAGCCGGGCTCTGCCAGAGAGAGATCCAGAGTGTTGCCCCATTACGAAGCAATGCTTTAGCAGAGCGCGAATGTCTGTGTGGCAGCGAATGCAGTTCCAAGGGACAGTGAAAACCAGCTAGAGCTTTCAGTGCTGGCAGCTTTCCTGTGGGCGCAATCTCTGGACGTTTCCAATTTGGCAGCCGGGCTCTGCCAGAGAGAGATACAGAGTGTTGCCCCATTACGAAGCAATGCTTTAGCAGAGCGCGAATGTCTGTGTGGCAGCGAATGCAGTTCCAAGGGACAGTGAAAACCAGCTAGAGCTTTCAGTGCTGGCAGCTTTCCTGTGGGCGCAATCTCTGGACGTTTCCAATTTGGCAGCCGGGCTCTGCCAGAGAGAGATACAGAGTGTTGCCCCATTACGAAGCAATGCTTTAGCAGAGCGCGAATGTCTGTGTGGCAGCGAATGCAGTTCCAAGGGACAGTGAAAACCAGCTAGAGCTTTCAGTGCTGGCAGCTTTCCTGTGGGCGCAATCTCTGGACGTTTCCAATTTGGCAGCCAGGCTCTGCCAGAGAGAGATACAGAGTGTTGCCCCATTACGAAGCAATGCTTTAGCAGAGCGCGAATGTCTGTGTGGCAGCGAATGCAGTTCCAAGGGACAGTGAAAACCAGCTAGAGCTTTCAGTGCTGGCAGCTTTCCTGTGGGCGCAATGTCTGGACGTTTCCAATTTGGCAGCCGGGCTCTGCCAGAGAGAGATACAGAGTGTTGCCCCATTACGAAGCAATGCTTTAGCAGAGCGCGAATGTCTGTGTGGCAGCGAATGCAGTTCCAAGGGACAGTGAAAACCAGCTAGAGCTTTCAGTGCTGGCAGCTTTCCTGTGGGCGCAATGTCTGGACGTTTCCAATTTGGCAGCCGGGCTCTGCCAGAGAGAGATACAGAGTGTTGCCCCATTACGAAGCAATGCTTTAGCAGAGCGCGAATGTCTGTGTGGCAGCGAATGCAGTTCCAAGGGACAGTGAAAACCAGCTAGAGCTTTCAGTGCTGGCAGCTTTCCTGTGGGCGCAATGTCTGGACGTTTCCAATTTGGCAGCCGGGCTCTGCCAGAGAGAGATACAGAGTGTTGCCCCATTACGAAGCAATGCTTTAGCAGAGCGCGAATGTCTGTGTGGCAGCGAATGCAGTTCCAAGGGACAGTGAAAACCAGCTAGAGCTTTCAGTGCTGGCAGCTTTCCTGTGGGCGCAATGTCTGGACGTTTCCAATTTGGCAGCCGGGCTCTGCCAGAGAGAGATCCAGAGTGTTGCCCCATTACGAAGCAATGCTTTAGCAGAGCGCGAATGTCTGTGTGGCAGCGAATGCAGTTCCAAGGGACAGTGAAAACCAGCTAGAGCTTTCAGTGCTGGCAGCTTTCCTGTGGGCGCAATGTCTGGACGTTTCCAATTTGGCAGCCGGGCTCTGCCAGAGAGAGATACAGAGTGTTGCCCCATTACGAAGCAATGCTTTAGCAGAGCGTGAATGTCTGTGTGGCAGCGAATGCAGTTCCAAGGGACAGTGAAAACCAGCTAGAGCTTTCAGTGCTGGCAGCTTTCCTGTGGGCGCAATCTCTGGACGTTTCCAATTTGGCAGCCGGGCTCTGCCAGAGAGAGATCCAGAGTGTTGCCCCATTACGAAGCAATGCTTTAGCAGAGCGCGAATGTCTGTGTGGCAGCGAATGCAGTTCCAAGGGACAGTGAAAACCAGCTAGAGCTTTCAGTGCTGGCAGCTTTCCTGTGGGCGCAATGTCTGGACGTTTCCAATTTGGCAGCCGGGCTCTGCCAGAGAGAGATACAGAGTGTTGCCCCATTACGAAGCAATGCTTTAGCAGAGCGCGAATGTCTGTGTGGCAGCGAATGCAGTTCCAAGGGACAGTGAAAACCAGCTAGAGCTTTCAGTGCTGGCAGCTTTCCTGTGGGCGCAATGTCTGGACGTTTCCAATTTGGCAGCCGGGCTCTGCCAGAGAGAGATACAGAGTGTTGCCCCATTACGAAGCAATGCTTTAGCAGAGCGCGAATGTCTGTGTGGCAGCGAATGCAGTTCCAAGGGACAGTGAAAACCAGCTAGAGCTTTCAGTGCTGGCAGCTTTCCTGTGGGCGCAATGTCTGGACGTTTCCAATTTGGCAGCCGGGCTCTGCCAGAGAGAGATACAGAGTGTTGCCCCATTACGAAGCAATACTTTAGCAGAGCGCGAATGTCTGTGTGGCAGCGAATGCAGTTCCAAGGGACAGTGAAAACCAGCTAGAGCTTTCAGTGCTGGCAGCTTTCCTGTGGGCGCAATGTCTGGACGTTTCCAATTTGGCAGCCGGGCTCTGCCAGAGAGAGATCCAGAGTGTTGCCCCATTACGAAGCAATGCTTTAGCAGAGCGCGAATGTCTGTGTGGCAGCGAATGCAGTTCCAAGGGACAGTGAAAACCAGCTAGAGCTTTCAGTGCTGGCAGCTTTCCTGTGGGCGCAATGTCTGGACGTTTCCAATTTGGCAGCCGGGCTCTGCCAGAGAGAGATACAGAGTGTTGCCCCATTACGAAGCAATGCTTTAGCAGAGCGCGAATGTCTGTGTGGCAGCGAATGCAGTTCCAAGGGACAGTGAAAACCAGCTAGAGCTTTCAGTGCTGGCAGCTTTCCTGTGGGCGCAATCTCTGGACGTTTCAAATTTGGCAGCCGGGCTCTGCCAGAGAGAGATACAGAGTGTTGCCCCATTACGAAGCAATGCTTTAGCAGAGCGCAAATGTCTGTGTGGCAGCGAATGCAGTTCCAAGGGACAGTGAAAACCAGCTAGAGCTTTCAGTGCTGGCAGCTTTCCTGTGGGCGCAATCTCTGGACGTTTCCAATTTGGCAGCCGGGCTCTGCCAGAGAGAGATACAGAGTGTTGCCCCATTAGGAAGCAATGCTTTAGCAGAGCGCGAATGTCTGTGTGGCAGCGAATGCAGTTCCAAGGGACAGTGAAAACCAGCTAGAGCTTTCAGTGCTGGCAGCTTTCCTGTGGGCGCAATGTCTGGACGTTTCCAATTTGGCAGCCGGGCTCTGCCAGAGAGAGATACAGAGTGTTGCCCCATTACGAAGCAATGCTTTAGCAGAGCGCGAATGTCTGTGTGGCAGCGAATGCAGTTCCAAGGGACAGTGAAAACCAGCTAGAGCTTTCAGTGCTGGCAGCTTTCCTGTGGGCGCAATGTCTGGACGTTTCCAATTTGGCAGCCGGGCTCTGCCAGAGAGAGATACAGAGTGTTGCCCCATTACGAAGCAATGCTTTAGCAGAGCGCGAATGTCTGTGTGGCAGCGAATGCAGTTCCAAGGGACAGTGAAAACCAGCTAGAGCTTTCAGTGCTGGCAGCTTTCCTGTGGGCGCAATCTCTGGACGTTTCCAATTTGGCAGCCGGGCTCTGCCAGAGAGAGATACAGAGTGTTGCCCCATTACGAAGCAATGCTTTAGCAGAGCGCGAATGTCTGTGTGGCAGCGAATGCAGTTCCAAGGGACAGTGAAAACCAGCTAGAGCTTTCAGTGCTGGCAGCTTTCCTGTGGGCGCAATCTCTGGACGTTTCCAATTTGGCAGCCGGGCTCTGCCAGAGAGAGATACAGAGTGTTGCCCCATTACGAAGCAATGCTTTAGCAGAGCGCGAATGTCTGTGTGGCAGCGAATGCAGTTCCAAGGGACAGTGAAAACCAGCTAGAGCTTTCAGTGCTGGCAGCTTTCCTGTGGGCGCAATGTCTGGACGTTTCCAATTTGGCAGCCGGGCTCTGCCAGAGAGAGATACAGAGTGTTGCCCCATTACGAAGCAATGCTTTAGCAGAGCGCGAATGTCTGTGTGGCAGCGAATGCAGTTCCAAGGGACAGTGAAAACCAGCTAGAGCTTTCAGTGCTGGCAGCTTTCCTGTGGGCGCAATGTCTGGACGTTTCCAATTTGGCAGCCGGGCTCTGCCAGAGAGAGATACAGAGTGTTGCCCAATTACCAAGTTAAGCTTTAGCAGAGCGCGAATGTCTGTGTAGCAGCGAATGCAGTTCCAAGGGACAGTGAAAACCAGCTAGAGCTTTCAGTGCTGGCAGCTTTCCTGTGGGCGCAATGTCTGGACGTTTCCAATTTGGCAGCCGGGCTCTGCCAGAGAGAGATACAGAGTGTTACCCAATTACCAAGTTAAGCTTTAGCAGAGCGCGAATGTCTGTGTGGCAGCGAATGCAGTTCCAAGGGACAGTGAAAACCAGCTAGAGCTTTCAGTGCTGGCAGCTTTCCTGTGGGCGCAATGTCTGGACGTTTCCAATTTGGCAGCCGGGCTCTGCCAGAGAGAGATACAGAGTGTTGCCCCATTACGAAGCAATGCTTTAGCAGAGCGCGAATGTCTGTGTGGCAGCGAATGCAGTTCCAAGGGACAGTGAAAACCAGCTAGAGCTTTCAGTG
Organism: Mycteria americana; assembly: GCF_035582795.1. NCBI lineage: Eukaryota > Metazoa > Chordata > Aves > Ciconiiformes > Ciconiidae > Mycteria > Mycteria americana. The sequence continues at coordinate 14,836 of NW_027445538.1, read as the reverse complement.
CTGGCAGCTTTCCTGTGGGCGCAATGTCTGGACGTTTCCAATTTGGCAGCCGGGCTCTGCCAGAGAGAGATCCAGAGTGTTGCCCCATTACGAAGCAATGCTTTAGCAGAGCGCGAATGTCTGTGTGGCAGCGAATGCAGTTCCAAGGGACAGTGAAAACCAGCTAGAGCTTTCAGTGCTGGCAGCTTTCCTGTGGGCGCAATGTCTGGACGTTTCCAATTTGGCAGCCGGGCTCTGCCAGAGAGAGATACAGAGTGTTTCCCCATTACGAAGCAATGCTTTAGCAGAGCGCGAATGTCTGTGTGGCAGCGAATGCAGTTCCAAGGGACAGTGAAAACCAGCTAGAGCTTTCAGTGCTGGCAGCTTTCCTGTGGGCGCAATGTCTGGACGTTTCCAATTTGGCAGCCGGGCTCTGCCAGAGAGAGATACAGAGTGTTGCCCCATTACGAAGCAATGCTTTAGCAGAGCGCGAATGTCTGTGTGGCAGCGAATGCAGTTCCAAGGGACAGTGAAAACCAGCTAGAGCTTTCAGTGCTGGCAGCTTTCCTGTGGGCGCAATGTCTGGACGTTTCCAATTTGGCAGCCGGGCTCTGCCAGAGAGAGATACAGAGTGTTGCCCCATTACGAAGCAATACTTTAGCAGAGCGCGAATGTCTGTGTGGCAGCGAATGCAGTTCCAAGGGACAGTGAAAACCAGCTAGAGCTTTCAGTGCTGGCAGCTTTCCTGTGGGCGCAATGTCTGGACGTTTCCAATTTGGCAGCCGGGCTCTGCCAGAGAGAGATCCAGAGTGTTGCCCCATTACGAAGCAATGCTTTAGCAGAGCGCGAATGTCTGTGTGGCAGCGAATGCAGTTCCAAGGGACAGTGAAAACCAGCTAGGGCTTTCAGTGCTGGCAGCTTTCCTGTGGGCGCAATGTCTGGACGTTTCCAATTTGGCAGCCGGGCTCTGCCAGAGAGAGATACAGAGTGTTGCCCCATTAGGAAGCAATGCTTTAGCAGAGCGCGAATGTCTGTGTGGCAGCGAATGCAGTTCCAAGGGACAGTGAAAACCAGCTAGAGCTTTCAGTGCTGGCAGCTTTCCTGTGGGCGCAATCTCTGGACGTTTCCAATTTGGCAGCCGGGCTCTGCCAGAGAGAGATCCAGAGTGTTGCCCCATTACGAAGCAATGCTTTAGCAGAGCGCAAATGTCTGTGTGGCAGCGAATGCAGTTCCAAGGGACAGTGAAAACCAGCTAGAGCTTTCAGTGCTGGCAGCTTTCCTGTGGGCGCAATGTCTGGACGTTTCCAATTTGGCAGCCGGGCTCTGCCAGAGAGAGATACAGAGTGTTGCCCCATTAGGAAGCAATGCTTTAGCAGAGCGCGAATGTCTGTGTGGCAGCGAATGCAGTTCCAAGGGACAGTGAAAACCAGCTAGAGCTTTCAGTGCTGGCAGCTTTCCTGTGGGCGCAATGTCTGGACGTTTCCAATTTGGCAGCCGGGCTCTGCCAGAGAGAGATACAGAGTGTTGCCCCATTACGAAGCAATGCTTTAGCAGAGCGCGAATGTCTGTGTGGCAGCGAATGCAGTTCCAAGGGACAGTGAAAACCAGCTAGAGCTTTCAGTGCTGGCAGCTTTCCTGTGGGCGCAATGTCTGGACGTTTCCAATTTGGCAGCCGGGCTCTGCCAGAGAGAGATACAGAGTGTTGCCCCATTAGGAAGCAATGCTTTAGCAGAGCGCGAATGTCTGTGTGGCAGCGAATGCAGTTCCAAGGGACAGTGAAAACCAGCTAGAGCTTTCAGTGCTGGCAGCTTTCCTGTGGGCGCAATGTCTGGACGTTTCCAATTTGGCAGCCGGGCTCTGCCAGAGAGAGATCCAGAGTGTTGCCCCATTACGAAGCAATGCTTTAGCAGAGCGCGAATGTCTGTGTGGCAGCGAATGCAGTTCCAAGGGACAGTGAAAACCAGCTAGAGCTTTCAGTGCTGGCAGCTTTCCTGTGGGCGCAATGTCTGGACGTTTCCAATTTGGCAGCCGGGCTCTGCCAGAGAGAGATACAGAGTGTTGCCCCATTACGAAGCAATGCTTTAGCAGAGCGCGAATGTCTGTGTGGCAGCGAATGCAGTTCCAAGGGACAGTGAAAACCAGCTAGAGCTTTCAGTGCTGGCAGCTTTCCTGTGGGCGCAATCTCTGGACGTTTCCAATTTGGCAGCCGGGCTCTGCCAGAGAGAGATACAGAGTGTTGCCCCATTACGAAGCAATGCTTTAGCAGAGCGCAAATGTCTGTGTGGCAGCGAATGCAGTTCCAAGGGACAGTGAAAACCAGCTAGAGCTTTCAGTGCTGGCAGCTTTCCTGTGGGCGCAATGTCTGGACGTTTCCAATTTGGCAGCCGGGCTCTGCCAGAGAGAGATACAGAGTGTTGCCCCATTAGGAAGCAATGCTTTAGCAGAGCGCGAATGTCTGTGTGGCAGCGAATGCAGTTCCAAGGGACAGTGAAAACCAGCTAGAGCTTTCAGTGCTGGCAGCTTTCCTGTGGGCGCAATGTCTGGACGTTTCCAATTTGGCAGCCGGGCTCTGCCAGAGAGAGATCCAGAGTGTTGCCCCATTACGAAGCAATGCTTTAGCAGAGCGCGAATGTCTGTGTGGCAGCGAATGCAGTTCCAAGGGACAGTGAAAACCAGCTAGAGCTTTCAGTGCTGGCAGCTTTCCTGTGGGCGCAATGTCTGGACGTTTCCAATTTGGCAGCCGGGCTCTGCCAGAGAGAGATACAGAGTGTTGCCCCATTACGAAGCAATGCTTTAGCAGAGCGCGAATGTCTGTGTGGCAGCGAATGCAGTTCCAAGGGACAGTGAAAACCAGCTAGAGCTTTCAGTGCTGGCAGCTTTCCTGTGGGCGCAATGTCTGGACGTTTCCAATTTGGCAGCCGTGCTCTGCCAGAGAGAGATACAGAGTGTTGCCCCATTACGAAGCAATGCTTTAGCAGAGCGCGAATGTCTGTGTGGCAGCGAATGCAGTTCCAAGGGACAGTGAAAACCAGCTAGAGCTTTCAGTGCTGGCAGCTTTCCTGTGGGCGCAATGTCTGGACGTTTCCAATTTGGCAGCCGGGCTCTGCCAGAGAGAGATACAGAGTGTTGCCCCATTACGAAGCAATACTTTAGCAGAGCGCGAATGTCTGTGTGGCAGCGAATGCAGTTCCAAGGGACAGTGAAAACCAGCTAGAGCTTTCAGTGCTGGCAGCTTTCCTGTGGGCGCAATGTCTGGACGTTTCCAATTTGGCAGCCGGGCTCTGCCAGAGAGAGATCCAGAGTGTTGCCCCATTACGAAGCAATGCTTTAGCAGAGCGCGAATGTCTGTGTGGCAGCGAATGCAGTTCCAAGGGACAGTGAAAACCAGCTAGGGCTTTCAGTGCTGGCAGCTTTCCTGTGGGCGCAATGTCTGGACGTTTCCAATTTGGCAGCCGGGCTCTGCCAGAGAGAGATACAGAGTGTTGCCCCATTACGAAGCAATGCTTTAGCAGAGCGCGAATGTCTGTGTGGCAGCGAATGCAGTTCCAAGGGACAGTGAAAACCAGCTAGAGCTTTCAGTGCTGGCAGCTTTCCTGTGGGCGCAATGTCTGGACGTTTCCAATTTGGCAGCCGGGCTCTGCCAGAGAGAGATACAGAGTGTTGCCCCATTACGAAGCAATGCTTTAGCAGAGCGCGAATGTCTGTGTGGCAGCGAATGCAGTTCCAAGGGACAGTGAAAACCAGCTAGAGCTTTCAGTGCTGGCAGCTTTCCTGTGGGCGCAATGTCTGGACGTTTCCAATTTGGCAGCCGTGCTCTGCCAGAGAGAGATACAGAGTGTTGCCCCATTACGAAGCAATGCTTTAGCAGAGCGCGAATGTCTGTGTGGCAGCGAATGCAGTTCCAAGGGACAGTGAAAACCAGCTAGAGCTTTCAGTGCTGGCAGCTTTCCTGTGGGCGCAATGTCTGGACGTTTCCAATTTGGCAGCCGGGCTCTGCCAGAGAGAGATACAGAGTGTTGCCCCATTACGAAGCAATACTTTAGCAGAGCGCGAATGTCTGTGTGGCAGCGAATGCAGTTCCAAGGGACAGTGAAAACCAGCTAGAGCTTTCAGTGCTGGCAGCTTTCCTGTGGGCGCAATGTCTGGACGTTTCCAATTTGGCAGCCGGGCTCTGCCAGAGAGAGATCCAGAGTGTTGCCCCATTACGAAGCAATGCTTTAGCAGAGCGCGAATGTCTGTGTGGCAGCGAATGCAGTTCCAAGGGACAGTGAAAACCAGCTAGGGCTTTCAGTGCTGGCAGCTTTCCTGTGGGCGCAATGTCTGGACGTTTCCAATTTGGCAGCCGGGCTCTGCCAGAGAGAGATGTTGCCCCATTACGAAGCAATGCTTTAGCAGAGCGCGAATGTCTGTGTGGCAGCGAATGCAGTTCCAAGGGACAGTGAAAACCAGCTAGAGCTTTCAGTGCTGGCAGCTTTCCTGTGGGCGCAATCTCTGGACGTTCCAATTTGGCAGCCGGGCTCTGCCAGAGAGAGATACAGAGTGTTGCCCCATTACGAAGCAATGCTTTAGCAGAGCGCAAATGTCTGTGTGGCAGCGAATGCAGTTCCAAGGGACAGTGAAAACCAGCTAGAGCTTTCAGTGCTGGCAGCTTTCCTGTGGGCGCAATGTCTGGACGTTTCCAATTTGGCAGCCGGGCTCTGCCAGAGAGAGATACAGAGTGTTGCCCCATTAGGAAGCAATGCTTTAGCAGAGCGCGAATGTCTGTGTGGCAGCGAATGCAGTTCCAAGGGACAGTGAAAACCAGCTAGAGCTTTCAGTGCTGGCAGCTTTCCTGTGGGCGCAATGTCTGGACGTTTCCAATTTGGCAGCCGGGCTCTGCCAGAGAGAGATACAGAGTGTTGCCCCATTACGAAGCAATGCTTTAGCAGAGCGCGAATGTCTGTGTGGCAGCGAATGCAGTTCCAAGGGACAGTGAAAACCAGCTAGAGCTTTCAGTGCTGGCAGCTTTCCTGTGGGCGCAATGTCTGGACGTTTCCAATTTGGCAGCCGGGCTCTGCCAGAGAGAGATACAGAGGTGTTGCCCCATTAGGAAGCAATGCTTTAGCAGAGCGCGAATGTCTGTGTGGCAGCGAATGCAGTTCCAAGGGACAGTGAAAACCAGCTAGAGCTTTCAGTGCTGGCTGCTTTCCTGTGGGCGCAATGTCTGGACGTTTCCAATTTGGCAGCCGGGCTCTGCCAGAGAGAGATCCAGAGTGTTGCCCCATTACGAAGCAATGCTTTAGCAGAGCGCGAATGTCCTGTGTGGCAGCGAATGCAGTTCCAAGGGACAGTGAAAACCAGCTAGAGCTTTCAGTGCTGGCAGCTTTCCTGTGGGCGCAATGTCTGGACGTTTCCAATTTGGCAGCCGGGCTCTGCCAGAGAGAGATACAGAGTGTTGCCCCATTACGAAGCAATGCTTTAGCAGAGCGCGAATGTCTGTGTGGCAGCGAATGCAGTTCCAAGGACAGTGAAAACCAGCTAGAGCTTTCAGTGCTGGCAGCTTTCCTGTGGGCGCAATCTCTGGACGTTTCCAATTTGGCAGCCGGGCTCTGCAGAGAGAGATACAGAGTGTTGCCCCATTACGAAGCAATGCTTTAGCAGAGCGCAAATGTCTGTGTGGCAGCGAATGCAGTTCCAAGGGACAGTGAAAACCAGCTAGAGCTTTCAGTGCTGGCAGCTTTCTGTGGGCGCAATGTCTGGACGTTTCCAATTTGGCAGCCGGCTCTGCCAGAGAGAGATACAGAGTGTTGCCCCATTAGGAAGCAATGCTTTAGCAGAGCGCGAATGTCTGTGTGGCAGCGAATGCAGTTCCAAGGGACAGTGAAAACCAGCTAGAGCTTTCAGTGCTGGCAGCTTTCCTGTGGGCGCAATGTCTGGACGTTTCCAATTTGGCAGCCGGGCTCTGCCAGAGAGAGATACAGAGTGTTGCCCCATTACGAAGCAATGCTTTAGCAGAGCGCGAATGTCTGTGTGGCAGCGAATGCAGTTCCAAGGGACAGTGAAAACCAGCTAGAGCTTTCAGTGCTGGCAGCTTTCCTGTGGGCGCAATGTCTGGACGTTTCCAATTTGGCAGCCGGGCTCTGCCAGAGAGAGATACAGAGTGTTGCCCCATTAGGAAGCAATGCTTTAGCAGAGCGCGAATGTCTGTGTGGCAGCGAATGCAGTTCCAAGGGACAGTGAAAACCAGCTAGAGCTTTCAGTGCTGGCAGCTTTCCTGTGGGCGCAATGTCTGGACGTTTCCAATTTGGCAGCCGGGCTCTGCCAGAGAGAGATACAGAGTGTTGCCCCATTACGAAGCAATGCTTTAGCAGAGCGCGAATGTCTGTGTGGCAGCGAATGCAGTTCCAAGGGACAGTGAAAACCAGCTAGAGCTTTCAGTGCTGGCAGCTTTCCTGTGGGCGCAATCTCTGGACGTTTCCAATTTGGCAGCCGGGCTCTGCCAGAGAGAGATACAGAGTGTTGCCCCATTAGGAAGCAATGCTTTAGCAGAGCGCGAATGTCTGTGTGGCAGCGAATGCAGTTCCAAGGGACAGTGAAAACCAGCTAGAGCTTTCAGTGCTGGCAGCTTTCCTGTGGGCGCAATCTCTGGACGTTTCCAATTTGGCAGCCGGGCTCTGCCAGAGAGAGATACAGAGTGTTGCCCCATTACGAAGCAATGCTTTAGCAGAGCGCGAATGTCTGTGTGGCAGCGAATGCAGTTCCAAGGGACAGTGAAAACAGCTAGAGCTTTCAGTGCTGGCAGCTTTCCTGTGGGCGCAATGTCTGGACGTTTCCAATTTGGCAGCCGGGCTCTGCCAGAGAGAGATACAGAGTGTTGCCCCATTACGAAGCAATGCTTTAGCAGAGCGCGAATGTCTGTGTGGCAGCGATGCAGTTCCAAGGGACAGTGAAAACCAGCTAGAGCTTTCAGTGCTGGCAGCTTTCCTGTGGGCGCAATGTCTGGACGTTTCCAATTTGGCAGCCGGGCTCTGCCAGAGAGAGATACAGAGTGTTGCCCAATTACCAAGTTAAGCTTTAGCAGAGCGCGAATGTCTGTGTAGCAGCGAATGCAGTTCCAAGGACAGTGAAAACCAGCTAGAGCTTTCAGTGCTGGCAGCTTTCCTGTGGGCGCAATGTCTGGACGTTTCCAATTTGGCAGCCGGGCTCTGCCAGAGAGAGATACAGAGTGTTACCCAATTACCAAGTTAAGCTTTAGCAGAGCGCGAATGTCTGTGTGGCAGCGAATGCAGTTCCAAGGACAGTGAAAACCAGCTAGAGCTTTCAGTGCTGGCAGCTTTCCTGTGGGCGCAATGTCTGGACGTTTCCAATTTGGCAGCCGGGCTCTGCCAGAGAGAGATACAGAGTGTTGCCCCATTACGAAGCAATGCTTTAGCAGAGCGCGAATGTCTGTGTGGCAGCGAATGCAGTTCCAAGGGACAGTGAAAACCAGCTAGAGCTTTCAGTGCTGGCAGCTTTCCTGTGGGCGCAATGTCTGGACGTTTCCAATTTGGCAGCCGGGCTCTGCCAGAGAGAGATACAGAGTGTTGCCCCATTACGAAGCAATGCTTTAGCAGAGCGCGAATGTCTGTGTGGCAGCGAATTGCAGTTCCAAGGGACAGTGAAAACCAGCTAGAGCTTTCAGTGCTGGCAGCTTTCCTGTGGGCGCAATCTCTGGACGTTTCCAATTTGGCAGCCGGGCTCTGCCAGAGAGAGATACAGAGTGTTGCCCCATTACGAAGCAATGCTTTAGCAGAGCGCGAATGTCTGTGTGGCAAGCGAATGCAGTTCCAAGGGACAGTGAAAACCAGCTAGAGCTTTCAGTGCTGGCAGCTTTCCTGTGGGCGCAATGTCTGGACGTTTCCAATTTGGCAGCCGGGCTCTGCCAGAGAGAGATACAGAGTGTTGCCCCAATTACCAAGTTAAGCTTTAGCAGAGCGCGAATGTCTGTGTGGCAGCGAATGCAGTTCCAAGGGACAGTGAAAACCAGCTAGAGCTTTCAGTGCTGGCAGCTTTCCTGTGGGCGCAATCTCTGGACGTTTCCAATTTGGCAGCCGGGCTCTGCCAGAGAGAGATACAGAGTGTTGCCCCATTACGAAGCAATGCTTTAGCAGAGCGTGAATGTCTGTGTGGCAGCGAATGCAGTTCCAAGGGACAGTGAAAACCAGCTAGAGCTTTCAGTGCTGGCAGCTTTCCTGTGGGCGCAATGTCTGGACGTTTCCAATTTGGCAGCCGGGCTCTGCCAGAGAGAGATACAGAGTGTTGCCCCATTACGAAGCAATGCTTTAGCAGAGCGCGAATGTCTGTGTGGCAGCGAATGCAGTTCCAAGGGACAGTGAAAACCAGCTAGAGCTTTCAGTGCTGGCAGCTTTCCTGTGGGCGCAATCTCTGGACGTTTCCAATTTGGCAGCCGGGCTCTGCCAGAGAGAGATACAGAGTGTTGCCCCATTACGAAGCAATGCTTTAGCAGAGCGCGAATGTCTGTGTGGCAGCGAATGCAGTTCCAAGGGACAGTGAAAACCAGCTAGAGCTTCAGTGCTGGCAGCTTTCCTGTGGGCGCAATGTCTGGACGTTTCCAATTTGGCAGCCGGGCTCTGCCAGAGAGAGATACAGAGTGTTGCCCCATTACGAAGCAATGCTTTAGCAGAGCGCGAATGTCTGTGTGGCAGCGAATGCAGTTCCAAGGGACAGTGAAAACCAGCTAGAGCTTTCAGTGCTGGCAGCTTTCCTGTGGGCGCAATCTCTGGACGTTTCCAATTTGGCAGCCAGGCTCTGCCAGAGAGAGATACAGAGTGTTGCCCCATTACGAAGCAATGCTTTAGCAGAGCGCGAATGTCTGTGTGGCAGCGAATGCAGTTCCAAGGGACAGTGAAAACCAGCTAGAGCTTTCAGTGCTGGCAGCTTTCCTGTGGGCGCAATGTCTGGACGTTTCCAATTTGGCAGCCGGGCTCTGCCAGAGAGAGATACAGAGTGTTGCCCCATTACGAAGCAATGCTTTAGCAGAGCACGAATGTCTGTGTGGCAGCGAATGCAGTTCCAAGGGACAGTGAAAACCAGCTAGAGCTTTCAGTGCTGGCAGCTTTCCTGTGGGCGCAATCTCTGGACGTTTCCAATTTGGCAGCCGGGCTCTGCCAGAGAGAGATACAGAGTGTTGCCCCATTACGAAGCAATGCTTTAGCAGAGCGCGAATGTCTGTGTGGCAGCGAATGCAGTTCCAAGGGACAGTGAAAACCAGCTAGAGCTTTCAGTGCTGGCAGCTTTCCTGTGGCGCAATGTCTGGACGTTTCCAATTTGGCAGCCGGGCTTCTGCCAGAGAGAGATACAGAGTGTTGCCCCATTACGAAGCAATGCTTAGCAGAGCGCGAATGTCTGTGTGGCAGCGAATGCAGTTCCAAGGGACAGTGAAAACAGCTAGAGCTTTCAGTGCTGGCAGCTTTCCTGTGGGCGCAATGTCTGGACGTTTCCAATTTGGCAGCCGGGCTCTGCCAGAGAGAGATACAGAGTGTTGCCCCATTACGAAGCAATGCTTTAGCAGAGCGCGAATGTCTGTGTGGCAGCGAATGCAGTTCCAAGGGACAGTGAAACCAGCTAGAGCTTTCAGTGCTGGCAGCTTTCCTGTGGGCGCAATCTCTGGACGTTTCCAATTTGGCAGCCGGGCTCTGCAGAGAGAGATCCAGAGTGTTGCCCCATTACGAAGCAATGCTTTAGCAGAGCGCGAATGTCTGTGTGGCAGCGAATGCAGTTCCAAGGGACAGTGAAAACCAGCTAGAGCTTTCAGTGCTGGCAGCTTTCCTGTGGGCGCAATCTCTGGACGTTTCAATTTGGCAGCCGGGCTCTGCCAGAGAGAGATACAGAGTGTTGCCCCATTACGAAGCAATGCTTTAGCAGAGCGTGAATGTCTGTGTGGCAGCGAATGCAGTTCCAAGGGACAGTGAAAACCAGCTAGAGCTTTCAGTGCTGGCAGCTTTCCTGTGGGCGCAATGTCTGGACGTTTCCAATTTGGCAGCCGGGCTCTGCCAGAGAGAGATACAGAGTGTTGCCCATTACGAAGCAATGCTTTAGCAGAGCGGAATGTCTGTGTGGCAGCGAATGCAGTTCCAAGGGACAGTGAAAACCAGCTAGAGCTTTCAGTGCTGGCAGCTTTCCTGTGGGCGCAATCTCTGGACGTTTCCAATTTGGCAGCCGGGCTCTGCCAGAGAGAGATACAGAGTGTTGCCCCATTACGAAGCAATAGCTTTAGCAGAGCGCGAATGTCTGTGTGGCAGCGAATGCAGTTCCAAGGGACAGTGAAAACCAGCTAGAGCTTTCAGTGCTGGCAGCTTTCCTGTGGGCGCAATGTCTGGACGTTTCCAATTTGGCAGCCGGGCTCTGCCAGAGAGAGATCCAGAGTGTTGCCCCATTACGAAGCAATGCTTTAGCAGAGCGCGAATGTCTGTGTGGCAGCGAATGCAGTTCCAAGGGACAGTGAAAACCAGCTAGAGCTTTCAGTGCTGGCAGCTTTCCTGTGGGCGCAATGTCTGGACGTTTCCAATTTGGCAGCCGGGCTCTGCCAGAGAGAGATACAGAGTGTTGCCCCATTACGAAGCAATGCTTTAGCAGAGCGCGAATGTCTGTGTGGCAGCGAATGCAGTTCCAAGGGACAGTGAAAACCAGCTAGAGCTTTCAGTGCTGGCAGCTTTCCTGTGGGCGCAATGTCTGGACGTTTCCAATTTGGCAGCCGGGCTCTGCCAGAGAGAGATACAGAGTGTTAGCCCAATTACCAAGTTAAGCTTTAGCAGAGCGCGAATGTCTGTGTTGCAGCGAATGCAGTTCCAAGGGACAGTGAAAACCAGCTAGAGCTTTCAGTGCTGGCAGCTTTCCTGTGGGCGCAATGTCTGGACGTTTCCAATTTGGCAGCCGGGCTCTGCCAGAGAGAGATACAGAGTGTTGCCCCATTACGAAGCTATGCTTTAGCAGAGCGCGAATGTCTGTGTGGCAGCGAATGCAGTTCCAAGGGACAGTGAAAACCAGCTAGAGCTTTCAGTGCTGGCAGCTTTCCTGTGGGCGCAATCTCTGGACGTTTCCAATTTGCAGCCGGGCTCTGCCAGAGAGAGATACAGAGTGTTGCCCCATTAGGAAGCAATGCTTTAGCAGAGCGCGAATGTCTGTGTGGCAGCGAATGCAGTTCCAAGGGACAGTGAAAACCAGCTAGAGCTTTCAGTGCTGGCAGCTTTCCTGTGGGCGCAATGTCTGGACGTTCCAATTTGGCAGCCGGGCTCTGCCAGAGAGAGATACAGAGTGTTGCCCCATTACGAAGCAATGCTTTAGCAGAGCGCGAATGTCTGTGTGGCAGCGAATGCAGTTCCAAGGGACAGTGAAAACCAGCTAGAGCTTTCAGTGCTGGCAGCTTTCCTGTGGGCGCAATCTCTGGACGTTTCCAATTTGGCAGCCGGGCTCTGCCAGAGAGAGATACAGAGTGTTGCCCCATTAGGAAGCAATGCTTTAGCAGAGCGCGAATGTCTGTGTGGCAGCGAATGCAGTTCCAAGGGACAGTGAAAACCAGCTAGAGCTTTCAGTGCTGGCAGCTTTCCTGTGGGCGCAATCTCTGGACGTTTCCATTTGGCAGCCGGGCTTCTGCCAGAGAGAGATACAGAGTGTTGCCCATTAGAAGCAATGCTTTAGCAGAGCGCGAATGTCTGTGTGGCAGCGAATGCAGTTCCAAGGGACAGTGAAAACCAGCTAGAGCTTTCAGTGCTGGCAGCTTTCCTGTGGGCGCAATCTCTGGACGTTTCCAATTTGGCAGCCGGGCTCTGCCAGAGAGAGATACAGAGTGTTGCCCCATTACGAAGCAATGCTTTAGCAGAGCGCGAATGTCTGTGTGGCAGCGAATGCCAGTTCCAAGGGACAGTGAAAACCAGCTAGAGCTTTCAGTGCTGGCAGCTTTCCTGTGGGCGCAATGTCTGGACGTTTCCAATTTGGCAGCCGGGCTCTGCCAGAGAGAGATACAGAGTGTTGCCCAATTACGAAGTTAAGCTTTAGCAGAGCGCGAATGTCTGTGTAGCAGCGAATGCAGTTCCAAGGGACAGTGAAAACCAGCTAGAGCTTTCAGTGCTGGCAGCTTTCCTGTGGGCGCAATGTCTGGACGTTTCCAATTTGGCAGCCGGGCTCTGCCAGAGAGAGATACAGAGTGTTACCCATTACAAGTAATGCTTTAGCAGAGCGCGAATGTCTGTGTGGCAGCGAATGCAGTTCCAAGGGACAGTGAAAACCAGCTAGAGCTTTCAGTGCTGGCAGCTTTCCTGTGGGCGCAATGTCTGGACGTTTCCAATTTGGCAGCCGGGCTCTGCCAGAGAGAGATACAGAGTGTTGCCCCATTACGAAGCAATGCTTTAGCAGAGCGCGAATGTCTGTGTGGCAGCGAATGCAGTTCCAAGGGACAGTGAAAACCAGCTAGAGCTTTCAGTGCTGGCAGCTTTCCTGTGGGCGCAATGTCTGGACGTTTCCAATTTGGCAGCCGGGCTCTGCCAGAGAGAGATACAGAGTGTTGCCCCATTACGAAGCAATGCTTTAGCAGAGCGCGAATGTCTGTGTGGCAGCGAATGCAGTTCCAAGGGACAGTGAAAACCAGCTAGAGCTTTCAGTGCTGGCAGCTTTCCTGTGGGCGCAATGTCTGGACGTTTCCAATTTGGCAGCCGGGCTCTGCCAGAGAGAGATACAGAGTGTTGCCCCATTACGAAGCAATACTTTAGCAGAGCGCGAATGTCTGTGTGGCAGCGAATGCAGTTCCAAGGGACAGTGAAAACCAGCTAGAGCTTTCAGTGCTGGCAGCTTCCTGTGGGCGCAATGTCTGGACGTTTCCAATTTGGCAGCGGGCTCTGCCAGAGAGAGATACAGAGTGTTGCCCCATTACGAAGCAATGCTTTAGCAGAGCGCGAATGTCTGTGTGGCAGCGAATGCAGTTCCAAGGGACAGTGAAAACCAGCTAGAGCTTTCAGTGCTGGCAGCTTTCCTGTGGGCGCAATCTCTGGACGTTTCCAATTTGGCAGCCGGGCTCTGCCAGAGAGAGATACAGAGTGTGCCCCATTACGAAGCAATGCTTTAGCAGAGCGCAAATGTCTGTGTGGCAGCGAATGCAGTTCCAAGGGACAGTGAAAAACCAGCTAGAGCTTTCAGTGCTGGCAGCTTTCCTGTGGGCGCAATGTCTGGACGTTTCCAATTTGGCAGCCGGGCTCTGCCAGAGAGAGATACAGAGTGTTGCCCCATTAGGAAGCAATGCTTTAGCAGAGCGCGAATGTCTGTGTGGCAGCGAATGCAGTTCCAAGGGACAGTGAAAACCAGCTAGAGCTTTCAGTGCTGGCAGCTTTCCTGTGGGCGCAATGTCTGGACGTTTCCAATTTGGCAGCCGGGCTCTGCCAGAGAGAGATACAGAGTGTTGCCCCATTACGAAGCAATGCTTTAGCAGAGCGCGAATGTCTGTGTGGCAGCGAATGCAGTTCCAAGGGACAGTGAAAACAGCTAGAGCTTTCAGTGCTGGCAGCTTTCCTGTGGGCGCAATGTCTGGACGTTTCCAATTTGGCAGCCGGGCTCTGCCAGAGAGAGATACAGAGTGTTGCCCCATTACGAAGCAATGCTTTAGCAGAGCGCGAATGTCTGTGTGGCAGCGAATGCAGTTCCAAGGGACAGTGAAAACCAGCTAGAGCTTTCAGTGCTGGCAGCTTTCCTGTGGCGCAATGTCTGACGTTTCCAATTTGGCAGCCGGCTCTGCAGAGAGAGATACAGAGTGTTTGCCCCATTACGAAGCAATGCTTTAGCAGAGCGCAAATGTCTGTGTGGCAGCGAATGCAGTTCCAAGGGACAGTGAAACAGCTAGAGGCTTTCAGTGCTGGCAGCTTTCCTGTGGGCGCAATCTCTGGACGTTTCCATTTGGCAGCCGGGCTCTGCAGAGAGAGATTACAGAGTGTTGCCCCATTAGGAAAGCAATGCTTTAGCAGAGCGCGAATGTCTGGTGGCAGCGAATGCAGTTCCAAGGGACAGTGAAAACCAGCTAGAGCTTTCAGTGCTGGCAGCTTTCCTGTGGGCGCAATCTCTGGACGTTTCCAATTTGGCAGCCGGGCTCTGCCAGAGAGAGATACAGAGTGTTGCCCCATTACGAAGCAATGCTTTAGCAGAGCGCGAATGTCTGTTGTGGCAGCGAATGCAGTTCCAAGGGACAGTGAAAACCAGCTAGAGCTTTCAGTGCTGGCAGCTTTCCTGTGGGCGCATCTCTGGACGTTTCCAATTGGCAGCCGGGCTCTGCCAGAGAGAGATACAGAGTGTTGCCCATTACGAAGCAATGCTTAGCAGAGCGCGAATGTCTGTGTGGCAGCGAATGCAGGTTCCAAGGGACAGTGAAAACCAGCTAGAGCTTTCAGTGGCTGGGCAGCTTTTCCTGTGGGCGCAATGTCTGGGACGTTCCAATTTGGCAGCCGGGCTCTGCCAGAGAGAGATACAGAGTGTTGCCCAATTACCAAGTTAAGCTTTAGCAGAGCGCGAATGTCTGTGTAGCAGCGAATGCAGTTCCAAGGACAGTGAAAACCAGCTAGAGCTTTCAGTGCTGGCAGCTTTCCTGTGGGCGCAATGTCTGGACGTTTCCAATTTGCAGCCGGGCTCTGCCAGAGAGAGATACAGAGTGTTGCCCATTACGAAGCAATGCTTTAGCAGAGCGCGAATGTCTGTGTGGGCAGCGAATGCAGTTCCAAGGGACAGTGAAAACAGCTAGAGCTTTCAGTGCTGGCAGCTTTCCTGTGGGCGCAATGTCTGGACGTTTCCAATTTGGCAGCCGGGCTCTGCAGAGAGAGATACAGAGTGTTGCCCATTACGAAGC
>NW_027445537.1:0-44772 GCF_035582795.1 Mycteria americana | reverse complement strand
TTTGCTTCGTAATGGGGCAACACTCTGTATCTCTCTCTGGCAGAGCCCGGCTGCCCAAATTGGAAACGTCCAGACATTGCGCCCACAGGAAAGCTGCCAGCACTGAAAGCTCTAGGCTGGTTTTCACTGTCCCTTGGAACTGCATTCGCTGCCACACAGACATTTGCGCTCTGCTAAAGCATTGCTTCGTAATGGGGCAAACACTCTGTATCTCTCTCTGGCAGAGCCCGGCTGCCAAATTGGAAACGTCCAGAGATTGCGCCCACAGGAAAGATGCCAGCACTGAAAGCTCTAGCTGGTTTTCACTGTCCCTTGGAACTGCATTCGCTGCCACACAGACATTCGCGCTCTGCTAAAGCATTGCTTCCTAATGGGGCAACACTCTGTATCTCTCTCTGGCAGAGCCCGGCTGCCAAATTGGAAATGTCCAGACATTGCGCCCACAGGAAAGCTGCCAGCACTGAAAGCTCTAGCTGGTTTTCACTGTCCCTTGGAACTGCATTCGCTGCCACACAGACATTCGCGCTCTGCTAAAGCTTAACTTGGTAATTGGGCAACACTCTGTATCTCTCTCTGGCAGAGCCCGGCTGCCAAATTGGAAACGTCCAGAGATTGCGCCCACAGGAAAGCTGCCAGCACCTGAAAGCTCTAGCTGGTTTTCACTGTCCCTTGGAACTGCATTCGCTGCCACACAGACATTCGCGCTCTGCTAAAGCTATTGCTTCGTAATGGGGCAACACTCTGTATCTCTCTCTGGCAGAGCCCGGCTGTCCAAATTGGAAACGTCCAGACATTGCGCCCACAGGAAAGCTGCCAGCACTGAAAGCTCTAGCTGGTTTTCACTGTCCCTTGGAACTGCATTCGCTGCCACACAGACATTCGCGCTCTGCTAAAGTATTGCTTCGTAATGGGGGCAACACTCTGTATCTCTCTCTGGCAGAGCCCGGCTGCCAAATTGGAAACGTCCAGACATTGCGCCCACAGGAAAGCTGCCAGCACTGAAAGCTCTAGCTGGTTTTCACTGTCCCTTGGAACTGCATTCGCTGCCACACAGACATTCGCGCTCTGCTAAAGTATTGCTTCGTAATGGGGCAACACTCTGTATCTCTCTCTGGCAGAGCCCCGGCTGCCAAATTGGAAACGTCCAGACATTGCGCCCACAGGAAAGCTGCCAGCACTGAAAGCTCTAGCTGGTTTTCACTGTCCCTTGGAACTGCATTCGCTGCCACCACAGACATTTGCGCTCTGCTAAAGCATTGCTTCGTAATGGGGCAACACTCTGTATCTCTCTCTGGCAGAGCCCGGCTGCCAAATTGGAAACGTCCAGACATTGCGCCCACAGGAAAGCTGCCCAGCACTGAAAGCTCTAGCTGGTTTTCACTGTCCCTTCGGAACTGCATTCGCTGCCACACAGACATTCGCGCTCTGCTAAAGCTTAACTTTGGTAATTGGGGCAACACTCTGTATCTCTCTCTGGCAGAGCCCGGCTGCCAAATTGGAAACGTCCAGACATTGCGCCCACAGGAAAGCTGCCAGCACTGAAAGCTCTAGCTGGTTTTCACTGTCCCTTGGAACTGCATTCACTGCCACACAGACATTCGCGCTCTGCTAAAGCATTGCTTCGTAATGGGGCAACACTCTGTATCTCTCTCTGGCAGAGCCCGGCTGCCAAATTGGAAACGTCCAGACATTGCGCCCACAGGAAAGCTGCCAGCACTGAAAGCTCTAGCTGGTTTTCACTGTCCCTTGGAACTGCATTCGCTGCCACACAGACATTCGCGCTCTGCTAAAGCATTGCTTCGTAATGGGGCAACACTCTGTATCTCTCTCTGGCAGAGCCCGGCTGCCAAATTGGAAACGTCCAGAGATTGCGCCCACAGGGAAAGCTGCCAGCACTGAAAGCTCTAGCTGGTTTTCACTGTCCCTTGGAACTGCATTCGCTGCCACACAGACATTCGCGCTCTGCTAAAGCATTGCTTCGTAATGGGGCAACACTCTGTATCTCTCTCTGGCAGAGCCCGGCTGCCAAATTGGAAACGTCCAGAGATTGCGCCCCACAGGAAAGCTGCCAGCACTGAAAGCTCTAGCTGGTTTTCACTGTCCCTTGGAACTGCATTCGCTGCCACACAGACATTCGCGCTCTGCTAAAGCATTGCTTCCTAATGGGGCAACACTCTGTATCTCTCTCTGGCAGAGCCCGGCTGCCAAATTGGAAACGTCCAGAGATTGCGCCCACAGGGAAAGCTGCCAGCACTGAAAGCTCTAGCTGGTTTTCACTGTCCCTTGGAACTGCATTCGCTGCCACACAGACATTCGCGCTCTGCTAAAGCATTGCTTCCTAATGGGGCAACACTCTGTATCTCTCTCTGGCAGAGCCCGGCTGCCAAATTGGAAACGTCCAGAGATTGCGCCCACAGGAAAGCTGCCAGCACTGAAAGCTCTAGCTGGTTTTCACTGTCCCTTGGAACTGCATTCGCTGCCACACAGACATTCGCGCTCTGCTAAAGCTTAACTTGGTAATTGGGCAACACTCTGTATCTCTCTCTGGCAGAGCCCGGCTGCCAAATTGGAAACGTCCAGAGATTGCGCCCACAGGAAAGCTGCCAGCACTGAAAGCTCTAGCTGGTTTTCACTGTCCCTTGGAACTGCATTCGCTGCCACACAGACATTCGCGCTCTGCTAAAGCATTGCTTCGTAATGGGGCAACACTCTGTATCTCTCTCTGGCAGAGCCCGGCTTGCCAAATTGGAAACGTCCAGAGATTGCGCCCACAGGAAAGCTGCCAGCACTGAAAGCTCTAGCTGGTTTTCACTGTCCCTTGGAACTGCATTCGCTGCCACACAGACATTCGCGCTCTGCTAAAGCATTGCTTCGTAATGGGGCAACACTCTGTATCTCTCTCTGGCAGAGCCCGGCTGCCAAATTGGAAACGTCCAGACATTGCGCCCACAGGAAAGCTGCCAGCACTGAAAGCTCTAGCTGGTTTTCACTGTCCCTTGGAACTGCATTCGCTGCCACACAGACATTCGCGCTCTGCTAAAGCATTGCTTCGTAATGGGGCAACACTCTGTATCTCTCTCTGGCAGAGCCCGGCTGCCAAATTGGAAACGTCCAGACATTGCGCCCACAGGAAAGCTGCCAGCACTGAAAGCTCTAGCTGGTTTTCACTGTCCCTTGGAACTGCATTCGCTGCCACACAGACATTCGCGCTCTGCTAAAGCATTGCTTCGTAATGGGGCAACACTCTGTATCTCTCTCTGGCAGAGCCCGGCTGCCAAATTGGAAACGTCCAGAGATTGCGCCCACAGGAAAGCTGCCAGCACTGAAAGCTCTAGCTGGTTTTCACTGTCCCTTGGAACTGCATTCCGCTGCCACACAGACATTCGCGCTCTGCTAAAGCATTGCTTCGTAATGGGGCAACACTCTGTATCTCTCTCTGGCAGAGCCCGGCTGCCAAATTGGAAACGTCCAGACATTGCGCCCACAGAAAGCTGCCAGCACTGAAAGCTCTAGCTGGTTTTCACTGTCCCTTGGAACTGCATTCGCTGCCACACAGACATTTGCGCTCTGCTAAAGCATTGCTTCGTAATGGGGCAACACTCTGTATCTCTCTCTGGCAGAGCCCGGCTGCCAAATTGGAAACGTCCAGACATTGCGCCCACAGGAAAGCTGCCAGCACTGAAAGCTCTAGCTGGTTTTCACTGTCCCTTGGAACTGCATTCGCTGCCACACAGACATTCGCGCTCTGCTAAAGCATTGCTTCGTAATGGGGCAACACTCTGTATCTCTCTCTGGCAGAGCCCGGCTGCCAAATTGGAAACGTCCAGAGATTGCGCCCACAGGAAAGCTGCCAGCACTGAAAGCTCTAGCTGGTTTTCACTGTCCCTTGGAACTGCATTCGCTGCCACACAGACATTCGCGCTCTGCTAAAGCATTGCTTCGTAATGGGGCAACACTCTGTATCTCTCTCTGGCAGAGCCCGGCTGCCAAATTGGAAACGTCCAGACATTGCGCCCACAGGAAAGCTGCCAGCACTGAAAGCTCTAGCTGGTTTTCACTGTCCCTTGGAACTGCATTTGCTGCCACACAGACATTCGCGCTCTGCTAAAGCATTGCTTCGTAATGGGGCAACGCTCTGTATCTCTCTCTGGCAGAGCCCGGCTGCCAAATTGGAAACGTCCAGAGATTGCGCCCACAAGAAAGCTGCCAGCACTGAAAGCTCTAGCTGGTTTTCACTGTCCCTTGGAACTGCATTCGCTGCCACACAGACATTTGCGCTCTGCTAAAGCATTGCTTCGTAATGGGGCAACACTCTGTATCTCTCTCTGGCAGAGCCCGGCTGCCAAATTGGAAACGTCCAGAGATTGCGCCCACAGGAAAGCTGCCAGCACTGAAAGCTCTAGCTGGTTTTCACTGTCCCTTGGAACTGCATTCGCTGCCACACAGACATTCGCGCTCTGCTAAAGCATTGCTTCGTAATGGGGCAACACTCTGTATCTCTCTCTGGCAGAGCCCGGCTGCCGAATTGGAAACGTCCAGACATTGCGCCCACAGGAAAGCTGCCAGCACTGAAAGCTCTAGCTGGTTTTCACTGTCCCTTGGAACTGCATTCGCTGCCACACAGACATTCGCGCTCTGCTAAAGCATTGCTTCGTAATGGGGCAACACTCTGTATCTCTCTCTGGCAGAGCCCGGCTGCCAAATTGGAAACGTCCAGACATTGCGCCCACAGGAAAGCTGCCAGCACTGAAAGCTCTAGCTGGTTTTCACTGTCCCTTGGAACTGCATTCGCTGCCACACAGACATTCGCGCTCTGCTAAAGCATTGCTTCGTAATGGGGCAACACTCTGTATCTCTCTCTGGCAGAGCCCGGCTGCCAAATTGGAAACGTCCAGAGATTGCGCCCACAGGAAAGCTGCCAGCACTGAAAGCTCTAGCTGGTTTTCACTGTCCCTTGGAACTGCATTCGCTGCCACACAGACATTCGCGCTCTGCTAAAGCATTGCTTCGTAATGGGGCAACACTCTGTATCTCTCTCTGGCAGAGCCCGGCTGCCAAATTGGAAACGTCCAGAGATTGCGCCCACAGGAAAGCTGCCAGCACTGAAAGCTCTAGCTGGTTTTCACTGTCCCTTGGAACTGCATTCGCTGCCACACAGACATTCGCGCTCTGCTAAAGCATTGCTTCGTAATGGGGCAACACTCTGTATCTCTCTCTGGCAGAGCCCGGCTGCCAAATTGGAAACGTCCAGACATTGCGCCCACAGGAAAGCTGCCAGCACTGAAAGCTCTAGCTGGTTTTCACTGTCCCTTGGAACTGCATTCGCTGCCACACAGACATTCGCGCTCTGCTAAAGCTTAACTTGGTAATTGGGCAACACTCTGTATCTCTCTCTGGCAGAGCCCGGCTGCCAAATTGGAAACGTCCAGAGATTGCGCCCACAGGAAAGCTGCCAGCACTGAAAGCTCTAGCTGGTTTTCACTGTCCCTTGGAACTGCATTCGCTGCCACACAGACATTCGCGCTCTGCTAAAGCATTGCTTCGTAATGGGGCAACACTCTGTATCTCTCTCTGGCAGAGCCCGGCTGCCAAATTGGAAACGTCCAGACATTGCGCCCACAGGAAAGCTGCCAGCACTGAAAGCTCTAGCTGGTTTTCACTGTCCCTTGGAACTGCATTCGCTGCCACACAGACATTCGCGCTCTGCTAAAGCATTGCTTCGTAATGGGGCAACACTCTGTATCTCTCTCTGGCAGAGCCCGGCTGCCAAATTGGAAACGTCCAGAGATTGCGCCCACAGGAAAGCTGCCAGCACTGAAAGCTCTAGCTGGTTTTCACTGTCCCTTGGAACTGCATTCGCTGCCACACAGACATTCGCGCTCTGCTAAAGCATTGCTTCGTAATGGGGCAACACTCTGTATCTCTCTCTGGCAGAGCCCGGCAGTGAAATTGGAAACGTCCAGACATTGCGCCCACAGGAAAGCTGCCAGCACTGAAAGCTCTAGCTGGTTTTCACTGTCCCTTGGAACTGCATTCGCTGCCACACAGACATTCGCGCTCTGCTAAAGCATTGCTTCGTAATGGGGCAACACTCTGTATCTCTCTCTGGCAGAGCCCGGCTGTCAAATTGGAAACGTCCAGACATTGCGCCCACAGGAAAGCTGCCAGCACTGAAAGCTCTAGCTGGTTTTCACTGTCCCTTGGAACTGCATTCGCTGCCACACAGACATTCGCGCTCTGCTAAAGTATTGCTTCGTAATGGGGCAACACTCTGTATCTCTCTCTGGCAGAGCCCGGCTGCCAAATTGGAAACGTCCAGACATTGCGCCCACAGGAAAGCTGCCAGCACTGAAAGCTCTAGCTGGTTTTCACTGTCCCTTGGAACTGCATTCGCTGCCACACAGACATTTGCGCTCTGCTAAAGCATTGCTTCGTAATGGGGCAACACTCTGTATCTCTCTCTGGCAGAGCCCGGCTGCCAAATTGGAAACGTCCAGAGATTGCGCCCACAGGAAAGATGCCAGCACTGAAAGCTCTAGCTGGTTTTCACTGTCCCTTGGAACTGCATTCGCTGCCACACAGACATTCGCGCTCTGCTAAAGCATTGCTTCCTAATGGGGCAACACTCTGTATCTCTCTCTGGCAGAGCCCGGCTGCCAAATTGGAAATGTCCAGACATTGCGCCCACAGGAAAGCTGCCAGCACTGAAAGCTCTAGCTGGTTTTCACTGTCCCTTGGAACTGCATTCGCTGCCACACAGACATTCGCGCTCTGCTAAAGCTTAACTTGGTAATTGGGCAACACTCTGTATCTCTCTCTGGCAGAGCCCGGCTGCCAAATTGGAAACGTCCAGAGATTGCGCCCACAGGAAAGCTGCCAGCACTGAAAGCTCTAGCTGGTTTTCACTGTCCCTTGGAACTGCATTCGCTGCCACACAGACATTCGCGCTCTGCTAAAGCATTGCTTCGTAATGGGGCAACACTCTGTATCTCTCTCTGGCAGAGCCCGGCTGTCAAATTGGAAACGTCCAGACATTGCGCCCACAGGAAAGCTGCCAGCACTGAAAGCTCTAGCTGGTTTTCACTGTCCCTTGGAACTGCATTCGCTGCCACACAGACATTCGCGCTCTGCTAAAGTATTGCTTCGTAATGGGGCAACACTCTGTATCTCTCTCTGGCAGAGCCCGGCTGCCAAATTGGAAACGTCCAGACATTGCGCCCACAGGAAAGCTGCCAGCACTGAAAGCTCTAGCTGGTTTTCACTGTCCCTTGGAACTGCATTCGCTGCCACACAGACATTCGCGCTCTGCTAAAGTATTGCTTCGTAATGGGGCAACACTCTGTATCTCTCTCTGGCAGAGCCCGGCTGCCAAATTGGAAACGTCCAGACATTGCGCCCACAGGAAAGCTGCCAGCACTGAAAGCTCTAGCTGGTTTTCACTGTCCCTTGGAACTGCATTCGCTGCCACACAGACATTTGCGCTCTGCTAAAGCATTGCTTCGTAATGGGGCAACACTCTGTATCTCTCTCTGGCAGAGCCCGGCTGCCAAATTGGAAACGTCCAGACATTGCGCCCACAGGAAAGCTGCCAGCACTGAAAGCTCTAGCTGGTTTTCACTGTCCCTTGGAACTGCATTCGCTGCCACACAGACATTCGCGCTCTGCTAAAGCTTAACTTGGTAATTGGGCAACACTCTGTATCTCTCTCTGGCAGAGCCCGGCTGCCAAATTGGAAACGTCCAGACATTGCGCCCACAGGAAAGCTGCCAGCACTGAAAGCTCTAGCTGGTTTTCACTGTCCCTTGGAACTGCATTCACTGCCACACAGACATTCGCGCTCTGCTAAAGCATTGCTTCGTAATGGGGCAACACTCTGTATCTCTCTCTGGCAGAGCCCGGCTGCCAAATTGGAAACGTCCAGACATTGCGCCCACAGGAAAGCTGCCAGCACTGAAAGCTCTAGCTGGTTTTCACTGTCCCTTGGAACTGCATTCGCTGCCACACAGACATTCGCGCTCTGCTAAAGCATTGCTTCGTAATGGGGCAACACTCTGTATCTCTCTCTGGCAGAGCCCGGCTGCCAAATTGGAAACGTCCAGAGATTGCGCCCACAGGAAAGCTGCCAGCACTGAAAGCTCTAGCTGGTTTTCACTGTCCCTTGGAACTGCATTCGCTGCCACACAGACATTCGCGCTCTGCTAAAGCATTGCTTCGTAATGGGGCAACACTCTGTATCTCTCTCTGGCAGAGCCCGGCTGCCAAATTGGAAACGTCCAGAGATTGCGCCCACAGGAAAGCTGCCAGCACTGAAAGCTCTAGCTGGTTTTCACTGTCCCTTGGAACTGCATTCGCTGCCACACAGACATTCGCGCTCTGCTAAAGCATTGCTTCCTAATGGGGCAACACTCTGTATCTCTCTCTGGCAGAGCCCGGCTGCCAAATTGGAAACGTCCAGAGATTGCGCCCACAGGAAAGCTGCCAGCACTGAAAGCTCTAGCTGGTTTTCACTGTCCCTTGGAACTGCATTCGCTGCCACACAGACATTCGCGCTCTGCTAAAGCATTGCTTCCTAATGGGGCAACACTCTGTATCTCTCTCTGGCAGAGCCCGGCTGCCAAATTGGAAACGTCCAGAGATTGCGCCCACAGGAAAGCTGCCAGCACTGAAAGCTCTAGCTGGTTTTCACTGTCCCTTGGAACTGCATTCGCTGCCACACAGACATTCGCGCTCTGCTAAAGCTTAACTTGGTAATTGGGCAACACTCTGTATCTCTCTCTGGCAGAGCCCGGCTGCCAAATTGGAAACGTCCAGAGATTGCGCCCACAGGAAAGCTGCCAGCACTGAAAGCTCTAGCTGGTTTTCACTGTCCCTTGGAACTGCATTCGCTGCCACACAGACATTCGCGCTCTGCTAAAGCATTGCTTCGTAATGGGGCAACACTCTGTATCTCTCTCTGGCAGAGCCCGGCTGCCAAATTGGAAACGTCCAGAGATTGCGCCCACAGGAAAGCTGCCAGCACTGAAAGCTCTAGCTGGTTTTCACTGTCCCTTGGAACTGCATTCGCTGCCACACAGACATTCGCGCTCTGCTAAAGCATTGCTTCGTAATGGGGCAACACTCTGTATCTCTCTCTGGCAGAGCCCGGCTGCCAAATTGGAAACGTCCAGACATTGCGCCCACAGGAAAGCTGCCAGCACTGAAAGCTCTAGCTGGTTTTCACTGTCCCTTGGAACTGCATTCGCTGCCACACAGACATTCGCGCTCTGCTAAAGCATTGCTTCGTAATGGGGCAACACTCTGTATCTCTCTCTGGCAGAGCCCGGCTGCCAAATTGGAAACGTCCAGACATTGCGCCCACAGGAAAGCTGCCAGCACTGAAAGCTCTAGCTGGTTTTCACTGTCCCTTGGAACTGCATTCGCTGCCACACAGACATTCGCGCTCTGCTAAAGCATTGCTTCGTAATGGGGCAACACTCTGTATCTCTCTCTGGCAGAGCCCGGCTGCCAAATTGGAAACGTCCAGAGATTGCGCCCACAGGAAAGCTGCCAGCACTGAAAGCTCTAGCTGGTTTTCACTGTCCCTTGGAACTGCATTCGCTGCCACACAGACATTCGCGCTCTGCTAAAGCATTGCTTCGTAATGGGGCAACACTCTGTATCTCTCTCTGGCAGAGCCCGGCTGCCAAATTGGAAACGTCCAGACATTGCGCCCACAGGAAAGCTGCCAGCACTGAAAGCTCTAGCTGGTTTTCACTGTCCCTTGGAACTGCATTCGCTGCCACACAGACATTTGCGCTCTGCTAAAGCATTGCTTCGTAATGGGGCAACACTCTGTATCTCTCTCTGGCAGAGCCCGGCTGCCAAATTGGAAACGTCCAGACATTGCGCCCACAGGAAAGCTGCCAGCACTGAAAGCTCTAGCTGGTTTTCACTGTCCCTTGGAACTGCATTCGCTGCCACACAGACATTCGCGCTCTGCTAAAGCATTGCTTCGTAATGGGGCAACACTCTGTATCTCTCTCTGGCAGAGCCCGGCTGCCAAATTGGAAACGTCCAGAGATTGCGCCCACAGGAAAGCTGCCAGCACTGAAAGCTCTAGCTGGTTTTCACTGTCCCTTGGAACTGCATTCGCTGCCACACAGACATTCGCGCTCTGCTAAAGCATTGCTTCGTAATGGGGCAACACTCTGTATCTCTCTCTGGCAGAGCCCGGCTGCCAAATTGGAAACGTCCAGACATTGCGCCCACAGGAAAGCTGCCAGCACTGAAAGCTCTAGCTGGTTTTCACTGTCCCTTGGAACTGCATTTGCTGCCACACAGACATTCGCGCTCTGCTAAAGCATTGCTTCGTAATGGGGCAACGCTCTGTATCTCTCTCTGGCAGAGCCCGGCTGCCAAATTGGAAACGTCCAGAGATTGCGCCCACAAGAAAGCTGCCAGCACTGAAAGCTCTAGCTGGTTTTCACTGTCCCTTGGAACTGCATTCGCTGCCACACAGACATTTGCGCTCTGCTAAAGCATTGCTTCGTAATGGGGCAACACTCTGTATCTCTCTCTGGCAGAGCCCGGCTGCCAAATTGGAAACGTCCAGAGATTGCGCCCACAGGAAAGCTGCCAGCACTGAAAGCTCTAGCTGGTTTTCACTGTCCCTTGGAACTGCATTCGCTGCCACACAGACATTCGCGCTCTGCTAAAGCATTGCTTCGTAATGGGGCAACACTCTGTATCTCTCTCTGGCAGAGCCCGGCTGCCGAATTGGAAACGTCCAGACATTGCGCCCACAGGAAAGCTGCCAGCACTGAAAGCTCTAGCTGGTTTTCACTGTCCCTTGGAACTGCATTCGCTGCCACACAGACATTCGCGCTCTGCTAAAGCATTGCTTCGTAATGGGGCAACACTCTGTATCTCTCTCTGGCAGAGCCCGGCTGCCAAATTGGAAACGTCCAGACATTGCGCCCACAGGAAAGCTGCCAGCACTGAAAGCTCTAGCTGGTTTTCACTGTCCCTTGGAACTGCATTCGCTGCCACACAGACATTCGCGCTCTGCTAAAGCATTGCTTCGTAATGGGGCAACACTCTGTATCTCTCTCTGGCAGAGCCCGGCTGCCAAATTGGAAACGTCCAGACATTGCGCCCACAGGAAAGCTGCCAGCACTGAAAGCTCTAGCTGGTTTTCACTGTCCCTTGGAACTGCATTCGCTGCCACACAGACATTCGCGCTCTGCTAAAGCATTGCTTCGTAATGGGGCAACACTCTGTATCTCTCTCTGGCAGAGCCCGGCTGCCAAATTGGAAACGTCCAGAGATTGCGCCCACAGGAAAGCTGCCAGCACTGAAAGCTCTAGCTGGTTTTCACTGTCCCTTGGAACTGCATTCGCTGCCACACAGACATTCGCGCTCTGCTAAAGCATTGCTTCGTAATGGGGCAACACTCTGTATCTCTCTCTGGCAGAGCCCGGCTGCCAAATTGGAAACGTCCAGACATTGCGCCCACAGGAAAGCTGCCAGCACTGAAAGCTCTAGCTGGTTTTCACTGTCCCTTGGAACTGCATTCGCTGCCACACAGACATTCGCGCTCTGCTAAAGTATTGCTTCGTAATGGGGCAACACTCTGTATCTCTCTCTGGCAGAGCCCGGCTGCCAAATTGGAAACGTCCAGACATTGCGCCCACAGGAAAGCTGCCAGCACTGAAAGCTCTAGCTGGTTTTCACTGTCCCTTGGAACTGCATTTGCTGCCACACAGACATTCGCGCTCTGCTAAAGCATTGCTTCGTAATGGGGCAACGCTCTGTATCTCTCTCTGGCAGAGCCCGGCTGCCAAATTGGAAACGTCCAGAGATTGCGCCCACAGGAAAGCTGCCAGCACTGAAAGCTCTAGCTGGTTTTCACTGTCCCTTGGAACTGCATTTGCTGCCACACAGACATTCGCGCTCTGCTAAAGCATTGCTTCGTAATGGGGCAACGCTCTGTATCTCTCTCTGGCAGAGCCCGGCTGCCAAATTGGAAACGTCCAGACATTGCGCCCACAGGAAAGCTGCCAGCACTGAAAGCTCTAGCTGGTTTTCACTGTCCCTTGGAACTGCATTCGCTGCCACACAGACATTCGCGCTCTGCTAAAGCATTGCTTCCTAATGGGGCAACACTCTGTATCTCTCTCTGGCAGAGCCCGGCTGCCAAATTGGAAACGTCCAGAGATTGCGCCCACAGGAAAGATGCCAGCACTGAAAGCTCTAGCTGGTTTTCACTGTCCCTTGGAACTGCATTCGCTGCCACACAGACATTCGCGCTCTGCTAAAGCATTGCTTCCTAATGGGGCAACACTCTGTATCTCTCTCTGGCAGAGCCCGGCTGCCAAATTGGAAATGTCCAGACATTGCGCCCACAGGAAAGCTGCCAGCACTGAAAGCTCTAGCTGGTTTTCACTGTCCCTTGGAACTGCATTCGCTGCCACACAGACATTCGCGCTCTGCTAAAGCTTAACTTGGTAATTGGGCAACACTCTGTATCTCTCTCTGGCAGAGCCCGGCTGCCAAATTGGAAACGTCCAGAGATTGCGCCCACAGGAAAGCTGCCAGCACTGAAAGCTCTAGCTGGTTTTCACTGTCCCTTGGAACTGCATTCGCTGCCACACAGACATTCGCGCTCTGCTAAAGCATTGCTTCGTAATGGGGCAACACTCTGTATCTCTCTCTGGCAGAGCCCGGCTGTCAAATTGGAAACGTCCAGACATTGCGCCCACAGGAAAGCTGCCAGCACTGAAAGCTCTAGCTGGTTTTCACTGTCCCTTGGAACTGCATTCGCTGCCACACAGACATTCGCGCTCTGCTAAAGTATTGCTTCGTAATGGGGCAACACTCTGTATCTCTCTCTGGCAGAGCCCGGCTGCCAAATTGGAAACGTCCAGACATTGCGCCCACAGGAAAGCTGCCAGCACTGAAAGCTCTAGCTGGTTTTCACTGTCCCTTGGAACTGCATTCGCTGCCACACAGACATTCGCGCTCTGCTAAAGTATTGCTTCGTAATGGGGCAACACTCTGTATCTCTCTCTGGCAGAGCCCGGCTGCCAAATTGGAAACGTCCAGACATTGCGCCCACAGGAAAGCTGCCAGCACTGAAAGCTCTAGCTGGTTTTCACTGTCCCTTGGAACTGCATTCGCTGCCACACAGACATTTGCGCTCTGCTAAAGCATTGCTTCGTAATGGGGCAACACTCTGTATCTCTCTCTGGCAGAGCCCGGCTGCCAAATTGGAAACGTCCAGACATTGCGCCCACAGGAAAGCTGCCAGCACTGAAAGCTCTAGCTGGTTTTCACTGTCCCTTGGAACTGCATTCGCTGCCACACAGACATTCGCGCTCTGCTAAAGCATTGCTTCGTAATGGGGCAACACTCTGTATCTCTCTCTGGCAGAGCCCGGCTTCCGAATTGGAAACGTCCAGACATTGCGCCCACAGGAAAGCTGCCAGCACTGAAAGCTCTAGCTGGTTTTCACTGTCCCTTGGAACTGCATTCGCTGCCACACAGACATTCGCGCTCTGCTAAAGCATTGCTTCGTAATGGGGCAACACTCTGTATCTCTCTCTGGCAGAGCCCGGACGCCAAATTGGGAACGTCCAGACATTGCGCCCACAGGAAAGCTGCCAGCACTGAAAGCTCTAGCTGGTTTTCACTGTCCCTTGGAACTGCATTCGCTGCCACACAGACATTCGCGCTCTGCTAAAGCATTGCTTCGTAATGGGGCAACACTCTGTATCTCTCTCTGGCAGAGCCCGGCTGCCAAATTGGAAACGTCCAGAGATTGCGCCCACAGGAAAGCTGCCAGCACTGAAAGCTCTAGCTGGTTTTCACTGTCCCTTGGAACTGCATTCGCTGCCACACAGACATTCGCGCTCTGCTAAAGCATTGCTTCGTAATGGGGCAACACTCTGTATCTCTCTCTGGCAGAGCCCGGCTGCCAAATTGGAAACGTCCAGAGATTGCGCCCACAGGAAAGCTGCCAGCACTGAAAGCTCTAGCTGGTTTTCACTGTCCCTTGGAACTGCATTCGCTGCCACACAGACATTCGCGCTCTGCTAAAGTATTGCTTCGTAATGGGGCAACACTCTGTATCTCTCTCTGGCAGAGCCCGGCTGCCAAATTGGAAACGTCCAGACATTGCGCCCACAGGAAAGCTGCCAGCACTGAAAGCTCTAGCTGGTTTTCACTGTCCCTTGGAACTGCATTCGCTGCCACACAGACATTTGCGCTCTGCTAAAGCATTGCTTCGTAATGGGGCAACACTCTGTATCTCTCTCTGGCAGAGCCCGGCTGCCAAATTGGAAACGTCCAGAGATTGCGCCCACAGGAAAGCTGCCAGCACTGAAAGCTCTAGCTGGTTTTCACTGTCCCTTGGAACTGCATTTGCTGCCACACAGACATTCGCGCTCTGCTAAAGCATTGCTTCGTAATGGGGCAACGCTCTGTATCTCTCTCTGGCAGAGCCCGGCTGCCAAATTGGAAACGTCCAGACATTGCGCCCACAGGAAAGCTGCCAGCACTGAAAGCTCTAGCTGGTTTTCACTGTCCCTTGGAACTGCATTCGCTGCCACACAGACATTCGCGCTCTGCTAAAGCATTGCTTCCTAATGGGGCAACACTCTGTATCTCTCTCTGGCAGAGCCCGGCTGCCAAATTGGAAACGTCCAGAGATTGCGCCCACAGGAAAGATGCCAGCACTGAAAGCTCTAGCTGGTTTTCACTGTCCCTTGGAACTGCATTCGCTGCCACACAGACATTCGCGCTCTGCTAAAGCATTGCTTCCTAATGAGGCAACACTCTGTATCTCTCTCTGGCAGAGCCCGGCTGCCAAATTGGAAACGTCCAGACATTGCGCCCACAGGAAAGCTGCCAGCACTGAAAGCTCTAGCTGGTTTTCACTGTCCCTTGGAACTGCATTCGCTGCCACACAGACATTCGCGCTCTGCTAAAGCATTGCTTCGTAATGGGGCAACACTCTGTATCTCTCTCTGGCAGAGCCCGGCTGCCAAATTGGAAACGTCCAGACATTGCGCCCACAGGAAAGCTGCCAGCACTGAAAGCTCTAGCTGGTTTTCACTGTCCCTTGGAACTGCATTCGCTGCCACACAGACATTTGCGCTCTGCTAAAGCATTGCTTCGTAATGGGGCAACACTCTGTATCTCTCTCTGGCAGAGCCCGGCTGCCAAATTGGAAACGTCCAGAGATTGCGCCCACAGGAAAGCTGCCAGCACTGAAAGCTCTAGCTGGTTTTCACTGTCCCTTGGAACTGCATTTGCTGCCACACAGACATTCGCGCTCTGCTAAAGCATTGCTTCGTAATGGGGCAACGCTCTGTATCTCTCTCTGGCAGAGCCCGGCTGCCAAATTGGAAACGTCCAGAGATTGCGCCCACAGGAAAGATGCCAGCACTGAAAGCTCTAGCTGGTTTTCACTGTCCCTTGGAACTGCATTCGCTGCCACACAGACATTCGCGCTCTGCTAAAGCATTGCTTCCTAATGGGGCAACACTCTGTATCTCTCTCTGGCAGAGCCCGGCTGCCAAATTGGAAACGTCCAGAGATTGCGCCCACAGGAAAGATGCCAGCACTGAAAGCTCTAGCTGGTTTTCACTGTCCCTTGGAACTGCATTCGCTGCCACACAGACATTCGCGCTCTGCTAAAGCATTGCTTCGTAATGGGGCAACACTCTGTATCTCTCTCTGGCAGAGCCCGGCTGCCAAATTGGAAATGTCCAGACATTGCGCCCACAGGAAAGCTGCCAGCACTGAAAGCTCTAGCTGGTTTTCACTGTCCCTTGGAACTGCATTCGCTGCCACACAGACATTCGCGCTCTGCTAAAGCATTGCTTCGTAATGGGGCAACACTCTGTATCTCTCTCTGGCAGAGCCCGGCTGCCAAATTGGAAACGTCCAGACATTGCGCCCACAGGAAAGCTGCCAGCACTGAAAGCTCTAGCTGGTTTTCACTGTCCCTTGGAACTGCATTCGCTGCCACACAGACATTCGCGCTCTGCTAAAGCATTGCTTCGTAATGGGGCAACACTCTGTATCTCTCTCTGGCAGAGCCCGGCTGCCAAATTGGAAACGTCCAGACATTGCGCCCACAGGAAAGCTGCCAGCACTGAAAGCTCTAGCTGGTTTTCACTGTCCCTTGGAACTGCATTCGCTGCCACACAGACATTCGCGCTCTGCTAAAGCATTGCTTCGTAATGGGGCAACACTCTGTATCTCTCTCTGGCAGAGCCCGGCTGCCAAATTGGAAACGTCCAGACATTGCGCCCACAGGAAAGCTGCCAGCACTGAAAGCTCTAGCTGGTTTTCACTGTCCCTTGGAACTGCATTCGCTGCCACACAGACATTCGCGCTCTGCTAAAGCATTGCTTCGTAATGGGGCAACACTCTGTATCTCTCTCTGGCAGAGCCCGGCTGCCAAATTGGAAACGTCCAGACATTGCGCCCACAGGAAAGCTGCCAGCACTGAAAGCTCTAGCTGGTTTTCACTGTCCCTTGGAACTGCATTCGCTGCCACACAGACATTCGCGCTCTGCTAAAGCATTGCTTCGTAATGGGGCAACACTCTGTATCTCTCTCTGGCAGAGCCCGGCTGCCAAATTGGAAACGTCCAGAGATTGCGCCCACAGGAAAGCTGCCAGCACTGAAAGCTCTAGCTGGTTTTCACTGTCCCTTGGAACTGCATTCGCTGCCACACAGACATTTGCGCTCTGCTAAAGCATTGCTTCGTAATGGGGCAACACTCTGTATCTCTCTCTGGCAGAGCCCGGCTGCCAAATTGGAAACGTCCAGAGATTGCGCCCACAGGAAAGCTGCCAGCACTGAAAGCTCTAGCTGGTTTTCACTGTCCCTTGGAACTGCATTCGCTGCCACACAGACATTCGCGCTCTGCTAAAGCTTAACTTGGTAATTGGGCAACACTCTGTATCTCTCTCTGGCAGAGCCCGGCTGCCAAATTGGAAACGTCCAGAGATTGCGCCCACAGGAAAGCTGCCAGCACTGAAAGCTCTAGCTGGTTTTCACTGTCCCTTGGAACTGCATTCGCTGCCACACAGACATTCGCGCTCTGCTAAAGCATTGCTTCGTAATGGGGCAACACTCTGTATCTCTCTCTGGCAGAGCCCGGCTGCCAAATTGGAAACGTCCAGACATTGCGCCCACAGGAAAGCTGCCAGCACTGAAAGCTCTAGCTGGTTTTCACTGTCCCTTGGAACTGCATTCGCTGCCACACAGACATTCGCGCTCTGCTAAAGCATTGCTTCCTAATGGGGCAACACTCTGTATCTCTCTCTGGCAGAGCCCGGCTGCCAAATTGGAAACGTCCAGACATTGCGCCCACAGGAAAGCTGCCAGCACTGAAAGCTCTAGCTGGTTTTCACTGTCCCTTGGAACTGCATTCGCTGCCACACAGACATTCGCGCTCTGCTAAAGCATTGCTTCGTAATGGGGCAACACTCTGTATCTCTCTCTGGCAGAGCCCGGCTGCCAAATTGGAAACGTCCAGACATTGCGCCCACAGGAAAGCTGCCAGCACTGAAAGCTCTAGCTGGTTTTCACTGTCCCTTGGAACTGCATTCGCTGCCACACAGACATTCGCGCTCTGCTAAAGCATTGCTTCCTAATGGGGCAACACTCTGTATCTCTCTCTGGCAGAGCCCGGCTGCCAAATTGGAAACGTCCAGAGATTGCGCCCACAGGAAAGCTGCCAGCACTGAAAGCTCTAGCTGGTTTTCACTGTCCCTTGGAACTGCATTCGCTGCCACACAGACATTCGCGCTCTGCTAAAGCATTGCTTCGTAATGGGGCAACACTCTGTATCTCTCTCTGGCAGAGCCCGGCTGCCAAATTGGAAACGTCCAGACATTGCGCCCACAGGAAAGCTGCCAGCACTGAAAGCTCTAGCTGGTTTTCACTGTCCCTTGGAACTGCATTCGCTGCCACACAGACATTCGCGCTCTGCTAAAGCATTGCTTCCTAATGGGGCAACACTCTGTATCTCTCTCTGGCAGAGCCCGGCTGCCAAATTGGAAACGTCCAGAGATTGCGCCCACAGGAAAGCTGCCAGCACTGAAAGCTCTAGCTGGTTTTCACTGTCCCTTGGAACTGCATTCGCTGCCACACAGACATTCGCGCTCTGCTAAAGCATTGCTTCGTAATGGGGCAACACTCTGTATCTCTCTCTGGCAGAGCCCGGCTGCCAAATTGGAAACGTCCAGAGATTGCGCCCACAGGAAAGCTGCCAGCACTGAAAGCTCTAGCTGGTTTTCACTGTCCCTTGGAACTGCATTCGCTGCCACACAGACATTCGCGCTCTGCTAAAGCTTCACTTGGTAATTGGGCAACACTCTGTATCTCTCTCTGGCAGAGCCCGGCTGCCAAATTGGAAACGTCCAGAGATTGCGCCCACAGGAAAGCTGCCAGCACTGAAAGCTCTAGCTGGTTTTCACTGTCCCTTGGAACTGCATTCGCTGCCACACAGACATTCGCGCTCTGCTAAAGCATTGCTTCGTAATGGGGCAACACTCTGTATCTCTCTCTGGCAGAGCCCGGCTGCCAAATTGGAAACGTCCAGAGATTGCGCCCACAGGAAAGCTGCCAGCACTGAAAGCTCTAGCTGGTTTTCACTGTCCCTTGGAACTGCATTCGCTGCCACACAGACATTCGCGCTCTGCTAAAGCATTGCTTCGTAATGGGGCAACACTCTGTATCTCTCTCTGGCAGAGCCCGGCTGCCAAATTGGAAACGTCCAGACATTGCGCCCACAGGAAAGCTGCCAGCACTGAAAGCTCTAGCTGGTTTTCACTGTCCCTTGGAACTGCATTCGCTGCCACACAGACATTCGCGCTCTGCTAAAGCATTGCTTCGTAATGGGGCAACACTCTGTATCTCTCTCTGGCAGAGCCCGGCTGCCAAATTGGAAACGTCCAGACATTGCGCCCACAGGAAAGCTGCCAGCACTGAAAGCTCTAGCTGGTTTTCACTGTCCCTTGGAACTGCATTCGCTGCCACACAGACATTTGCGCTCTGCTAAAGCATTGCTTCGTAATGGGGCAACACTCTGTATCTCTCTCTGGCAGAGCCCGGCTGCCAAATTGGAAACGTCCAGAGATTGCGCCCACAGGAAAGCTGCCAGCACTGAAAGCTCTAGCTGGTTTTCACTGTCCCTTGGAACTGCATTTGCTGCCACACAGACATTCGCGCTCTGCTAAAGCATTGCTTCGTAATGGGGCAACGCTCTGTATCTCTCTCTGGCAGAGCCCGGCTGCCAAATTGGAAACGTCCAGAGATTGCGCCCACAGGAAAGATGCCAGCACTGAAAGCTCTAGCTGGTTTTCACTGTCCCTTGGAACTGCATTCGCTGCCACACAGACATTCGCGCTCTGCTAAAGCATTGCTTCCTAATGGGGCAACACTCTGTATCTCTCTCTGGCAGAGCCCGGCTGCCAAATTGGAAACGTCCAGAGATTGCGCCCACAGGAAAGATGCCAGCACTGAAAGCTCTAGCTGGTTTTCACTGTCCCTTGGAACTGCATTCGCTGCCACACAGACATTCGCGCTCTGCTAAAGCATTGCTTCGTAATGGGGCAACACTCTGTATCTCTCTCTGGCAGAGCCCGGCTGCCAAATTGGAAATGTCCAGACATTGCGCCCACAGGAAAGCTGCCAGCACTGAAAGCTCTAGCTGGTTTTCACTGTCCCTTGGAACTGCATTCGCTGCCACACAGACATTCGCGCTCTGCTAAAGCATTGCTTCCTAATGGGGCAACACTCTGTATCTCTCTCTGGCAGAGCCCGGCTGCCAAATTGGAAACGTCCAGACATTGCGCCCACAGGAAAGCTGCCAGCACTGAAAGCTCTAGCTGGTTTTCACTGTCCCTTGGAACTGCATTCGCTGCCACACAGACATTCGCGCTCTGCTAAAGCATTGCTTCGTAATGGGGCAACACTCTGTATCTCTCTCTGGCAGAGCCCGGCTGCCAAATTGGAAACGTCCAGACATTGCGCCCACAGGAAAGCTGCCAGCACTGAAAGCTCTAGCTGGTTTTCACTGTCCCTTGGAACTGCATTCGCTGCCACACAGACATTCGCGCTCTGCTAAAGCATTGCTTCGTAATGGGGCAACACTCTGTATCTCTCTCTGGCAGAGCCCGGCTGCCAAATTGGAAACGTCCAGACATTGCGCCCACAGGAAAGCTGCCAGCACTGAAAGCTCTAGCTGGTTTTCACTGTCCCTTGGAACTGCATTCGCTGCCACGCAGACATTTGCGCTCTGCTAAAGCATTGCTTCGTAATGGGGCAACACTCTGTATCTCTCTCTGGCAGAGCCCGGCTGCCAAATTGGAAACGTCCAGAGATTGCGCCCACAGGAAAGCTGCCAGCACTGAAAGCTCTAGCTGGTTTTCACTGTCCCTTGGAACTGCATTCGCTGCCACACAGACATTCGCGCTCTGCTAAAGCATTGCTTCGTAATGGGGCAACACTCTGTATCTCTCTCTGGCAGAGCCCGGCTGCCAAATTGGAAACGTCCAGAGATTGCGCCCACAGGAAAGCTGCCAGCACTGAAAGCTCTAGCTGGTTTTCACTGTCCCTTGGAACTGCATTCGCTGCCACACAGACATTTGCGCTCTGCTAAAGCATTGCTTCGTAATGGGGCAACACTCTGTATCTCTCTCTGGCAGAGCCCGGCTGCCAAATTGGAAACGTCCAGAGATTGCGCCCACAGGAAAGCTGCCAGCACTGAAAGCTCTAGCTGGTTTTCACTGTCCCTTGGAACTGCATTCGCTGCCACACAGACATTCGCGCTCTGCTAAAGCTTAACTTGGTAATTGGGCAACACTCTGTATCTCTCTCTGGCAGAGCCCGGCTGCCAAATTGGAAACGTCCAGAGATTGCGCCCACAGGAAAGCTGCCAGCACTGAAAGCTCTAGCTGGTTTTCACTGTCCCTTGGAACTGCATTCGCTGCCACACAGACATTCGCGCTCTGCTAAAGCATTGCTTCGTAATGGGGCAACACTCTGTATCTCTCTCTGGCAGAGCCCGGCTGCCAAATTGGAAACGTCCAGACATTGCGCCCACAGGAAAGCTGCCAGCACTGAAAGCTCTAGCTGGTTTTCACTGTCCCTTGGAACTGCATTCGCTGCCACACAGACATTCGCGCTCTGCTAAAGCATTGCTTCGTAATGGGGCAACACTCTGTATCTCTCTCTGGCAGAGCCCGGCTGCCAAATTGGAAACGTCCAGACATTGCGCCCACAGGAAAGCTGCCAGCACTGAAAGCTCTAGCTGGTTTTCACTGTCCCTTGGAACTGCATTCGCTGCCACACAGACATTCGCGCTCTGCTAAAGCATTGCTTCGTAATGGGGCAACACTCTGTATCTCTCTCTGGCAGAGCCCGGCTGCCAAATTGGAAACGTCCAGACATTGCGCCCACAGGAAAGCTGCCAGCACTGAAAGCTCTAGCTGGTTTTCACTGTCCCTTGGAACTGCATTTGCTGCCACACAGACATTCGCGCTCTGCTAAAGCATTGCTTCGTAATGGGGCAACGCTCTGTATCTCTCTCTGGCAGAGCCCGGCTGCCAAATTGGAAACGTCCAGAGATTGCGCCCACAGGAAAGCTGCCAGCACTGAAAGCTCTAGCTGGTTTTCACTGTCCCTTGGAACTGCATTTGCTGCCACACAGACATTCGCGCTCTGCTAAAGCATTGCTTCGTAATGGGGCAACGCTCTGTATCTCTCTCTGGCAGAGCCCGGCTGCCAAATTGGAAACGTCCAGACATTGCGCCCACAGGAAAGCTGCCAGCACTGAAAGCTCTAGCTGGTTTTCACTGTCCCTTGGAACTGCATTCGCTGCCACACAGACATTCGCGCTCTGCTAAAGCATTGCTTCGTAATGGGGCAACACTCTGTATCTCTCTCTGGCAGAGCCCGGCTGTCAAATTGGAAACGTCCAGACATTGCGCCCACAGGAAAGCTGCCAGCACTGAAAGCTCTAGCTGGTTTTCACTGTCCCTTGGAACTGCATTCGCTGCCACACAGACATTCGCGCTCTGCTAAAGTATTGCTTCGTAATGGGGCAACACTCTGTATCTCTCTCTGGCAGAGCCCGGCTGCCAAATTGGAAACGTCCAGACATTGCGCCCACAGGAAAGCTGCCAGCACTGAAAGCTCTAGCTGGTTTTCACTGTCCCTTGGAACTGCATTCGCTGCCACACAGACATTCGCGCTCTGCTAAAGTATTGCTTCGTAATGGGGCAACACTCTGTATCTCTCTCTGGCAGAGCCCGGCTGCCAAATTGGAAACGTCCAGACATTGCGCCCACAGGAAAGCTGCCAGCACTGAAAGCTCTAGCTGGTTTTCACTGTCCCTTGGAACTGCATTCGCTGCCACACAGACATTTGCGCTCTGCTAAAGCATTGCTTCGTAATGGGGCAACACTCTGTATCTCTCTCTGGCAGAGCCCGGCTGCCAAATTGGAAACGTCCAGACATTGCGCCCACAGGAAAGCTGCCAGCACTGAAAGCTCTAGCTGGTTTTCACTGTCCCTTGGAACTGCATTCGCTGCCACACAGACATTCGCGCTCTGCTAAAGCATTGCTTCGTAATGGGGCAACACTCTGTATCTCTCTCTGGCAGAGCCCGGCTTCCGAATTGGAAACGTCCAGACATTGCGCCCACAGGAAAGCTGCCAGCACTGAAAGCTCTAGCTGGTTTTCACTGTCCCTTGGAACTGCATTCGCTGCCACACAGACATTCGCGCTCTGCTAAAGCATTGCTTCGTAATGGGGCAACACTCTGTATCTCTCTCTGGCAGAGCCCGGACGCCAAATTGGGAA
Source organism: Mycteria americana (assembly GCF_035582795.1). Taxonomy (NCBI): domain Eukaryota; kingdom Metazoa; phylum Chordata; class Aves; order Ciconiiformes; family Ciconiidae; genus Mycteria; species Mycteria americana. Next base: position 21,906 of record NW_027445537.1, on the reverse strand, counting down.
CGTCCAGAGATTGCGCCCACAGGAAAGCTGCCAGCACTGAAAGCTCTAGCTGGTTTTCACTGTCCCTTGGAACTGCATTCGCTGCCACACAGACATTCGCGCTCTGCTAAAGCATTGCTTCGTAATGGGGCAACACTCTGTATCTCTCTCTGGCAGAGCCCGGCTGCCAAATTGGAAACGTCCAGAGATTGCGCCCACAGGAAAGCTGCCAGCACTGAAAGCTCTAGCTGGTTTTCACTGTCCCTTGGAACTGCATTCGCTGCCACACAGACATTCGCGCTCTGCTAAAGCATTGCTTCGTAATGGGGCAACACTCTGTATCTCTCTCTGGCAGAGCCCGGCTGCCAAATTGGAAACGTCCAGAGATTGCGCCCACAGGAAAGCTGCCAGCACTGAAAGCTCTAGCTGGTTTTCACTGTCCCTTGGAACTGCATTCGCTGCCACACAGACATTCGCGCTCTGCTAAAGTATTGCTTCGTAATGGGGCAACACTCTGTATCTCTCTCTGGCAGAGCCCGGCTGCCAAATTGGAAACGTCCAGACATTGCGCCCACAGGAAAGCTGCCAGCACTGAAAGCTCTAGCTGGTTTTCACTGTCCCTTGGAACTGCATTCGCTGCCACACAGACATTTGCGCTCTGCTAAAGCATTGCTTCGTAATGGGGCAACACTCTGTATCTCTCTCTGGCAGAGCCCGGCTGCCAAATTGGAAACGTCCAGAGATTGCGCCCACAGGAAAGCTGCCAGCACTGAAAGCTCTAGCTGGTTTTCACTGTCCCTTGGAACTGCATTTGCTGCCACACAGACATTCGCGCTCTGCTAAAGCATTGCTTCGTAATGGGGCAACGCTCTGTATCTCTCTCTGGCAGAGCCCGGCTGCCAAATTGGAAACGTCCAGACATTGCGCCCACAGGAAAGCTGCCAGCACTGAAAGCTCTAGCTGGTTTTCACTGTCCCTTGGAACTGCATTCGCTGCCACACAGACATTCGCGCTCTGCTAAAGCATTGCTTCCTAATGGGGCAACACTCTGTATCTCTCTCTGGCAGAGCCCGGCTGCCAAATTGGAAACGTCCAGAGATTGCGCCCACAGGAAAGATGCCAGCACTGAAAGCTCTAGCTGGTTTTCACTGTCCCTTGGAACTGCATTCGCTGCCACACAGACATTCGCGCTCTGCTAAAGCATTGCTTCCTAATGAGGCAACACTCTGTATCTCTCTCTGGCAGAGCCCGGCTGCCAAATTGGAAACGTCCAGACATTGCGCCCACAGGAAAGCTGCCAGCACTGAAAGCTCTAGCTGGTTTTCACTGTCCCTTGGAACTGCATTCGCTGCCACACAGACATTCGCGCTCTGCTAAAGCATTGCTTCGTAATGGGGCAACACTCTGTATCTCTCTCTGGCAGAGCCCGGCAGTGAAATTGGAAACGTCCAGAGATTGCGCCCACAGGAAAGCTGCCAGCACTGAAAGCTCTAGCTGGTTTTCACTGTCCCTTGGAACTGCATTCGCTGCCACACAGACATTCGCGCTCTGCTAAAGCATTGCTTCGTAATGGGGCAACACTCTGTATCTCTCTCTGGCAGAGCCCGGCTGCCAAATTGGAAACGTCCAGACATTGCGCCCACAGGAAAGCTGCCAGCACTGAAAGCTCTAGCTGGTTTTCACTGTCCCTTGGAACTGCATTCGCTGCCACACAGACATTCGCGCTCTGCTAAAGCTTTGCTTCGTAATGGGGCAACACTCTGTATCTCTCTCTGGCAGAGCCCGGCTGCCAAATTGGAAACGTCCAGAGATTGCGCCCACAGGAAAGCTGCCAGCACTGAAAGCTCTAGCTGGTTTTCACTGTCCCTTGGAACTGCATTCGCTGCCACACAGACATTCGCGCTCTGCTAAAGCATTGCTTCGTAATGGGGCAACACTCTGTATCTCTCTCTGGCAGAGCCCGGCTGCCAAATTGGAAACGTCCAGAGATTGCGCCCACAGGAAAGCTGCCAGCACTGAAAGCTCTAGCTGGTTTTCACTGTCCCTTGGAACTGCATTCGCTGCCACACAGACATTCGCGCTCTACTAAAGCATTGCTTCGTAATGGGGCAACACTCTGTATCTCTCTCTGGCAGAGCCCGGCTGCCAAATTGGAAACGTCCAGACATTGCGCCCACAGGAAAGCTGCCAGCACTGAAAGCTCTAGCTGGTTTTCACTGTCCCTTGGAACTGCATTCGCTGCCACACAGACATTCGCGCTCTGCTAAAGCATTGCTTCGTAATGGGGCAACACTCTGTATCTCTCTCTGGCAGAGCCCGGCTGCCAAATTGGAAACGTCCAGAGATTGCGCCCACAGGAAAGCTGCCAGCACTGAAAGCTCTAGCTGGTTTTCACTGTCCCTTGGAACTGCATTTGCTGCCACACAGACATTCGCGCTCTGCTAAAGCATTGCTTCGTAATGGGGCAACGCTCTGTATCTCTCTCTGGCAGAGCCCGGCTGCCAAATTGGAAACGTCCAGACATTGCGCCCACAGGAAAGCTGCCAGCACTGAAAGCTCTAGCTGGTTTTCACTGTCCCTTGGAACTGCATTCGCTGCCACACAGACATTCGCGCTCTGCTAAAGCATTGCTTCCTAATGGGGCAACACTCTGTATCTCTCTCTGGCAGAGCCCGGCTGCCAAATTGGAAACGTCCAGAGATTGCGCCCACAGGAAAGCTGCCAGCACTGAAAGCTCTAGCTGGTTTTCACTGTCCCTTGGAACTGCATTCGCTGCCACACAGACATTCGCGCTCTGCTAAAGCATTGCTTCCTAATGGGGCAACACTCTGTATCTCTCTCTGGCAGAGCCCGGCTGCCAAATTGGAAACGTCCAGAGATTGCGCCCACAGGAAAGCTGCCAGCACTGAAAGCTCTAGCTGGTTTTCACTGTCCCTTGGAACTGCATTCGCTGCCACACAGACATTCGCGCTCTGCTAAAGCATTGCTTCGTAATGGGGCAACACTCTGTATCTCTCTCTGGCAGAGCCCGGCTGCCAAATTGGAAACGTCCAGACATTGCGCCCACAGGAAAGCTGCCAGCACTGAAAGCTCTAGCTGGTTTTCACTGTCCCTTGGAACTGCATTCGCTGCCACACAGACATTCGCGCTCTGCTAAAGCATTGCTTCGTAATGGGGCAACACTCTGTATCTCTCTCTGGCAGAGCCCGGCTGCCAAATTGGAAACGTCCAGACATTGCGCCCACAGGAAAGCTGCCAGCACTGAAAGCTCTAGCTGGTTTTCACTGTCCCTTGGAACTGCATTCGCTGCCACACAGACATTCGCGCTCTGCTAAAGCATTGCTTCGTAATGGGGCAACACTCTGTATCTCTCTCTGGCAGAGCCCGGCTGCCAAATTGGAAACGTCCAGACATTGCGCCCACAGGAAAGCTGCCAGCACTGAAAGCTCTAGCTGGTTTTCACTGTCCCTTGGAACTGCATTCGCTGCCACACAGACATTCGCGCTCTGCTAAAGCATTGCTTCGTAATGGGGCAACACTCTGTATCTCTCTCTGGCAGAGCCCGGCTGCCAAATTGGGAACGTCCAGACATTGCGCCCACAGGAAAGCTGCCAGCACTGAAAGCTCTAGCTGGTTTTCACTGTCCCTTGGAACTGCATTCGCTGCCACACAGACATTCGCGCTCTGCTAAAGCATTGCTTCGTAATGGGGCAACACTCTGTATCTCTCTCTGGCAGAGCCCGGCTGCCAAATTGGAAACGTCCAGAGATTGCGCCCACAGGAAAGCTGCCAGCACTGAAAGCTCTAGCTGGTTTTCACTGTCCCTTGGAACTGCATTCGCTGCCACACAGACATTCGCGCTCTGCTAAAGCATTGCTTCGTAATGGGGCAACACTCTGTATCTCTCTCTGGCAGAGCCCGGCTGCCAAATTGGAAACGTCCAGAGATTGCGCCCACAGGAAAGCTGCCAGCACTGAAAGCTCTAGCTGGTTTTCACTGTCCCTTGGAACTGCATTCGCTGCCACACAGACATTCGCGCTCTGCTAAAGCATTGCTTCGTAATGGGGCAACACTCTGTATCTCTCTCTGGCAGAGCCCGGCTGCCGAATTGGAAACGTCCAGACATTGCGCCCACAGGAAAGCTGCCAGCACTGAAAGCTCTAGCTGGTTTTCACTGTCCCTTGGAACTGCATTCGCTGCCACACAGACATTCGCGCTCTGCTAAAGCATTGCTTCGTAATGGGGCAACACTCTGTATCTCTCTCTGGCAGAGCCCGGCTGCCAAATTGGAAACGTCCAGACATTGCGCCCACAGGAAAGCTGCCAGCACTGAAAGCTCTAGCTGGTTTTCACTGTCCCTTGGAACTGCATTCGCTGCCACACAGACATTCGCGCTCTGCTAAAGCATTGCTTCGTAATGGGGCAACACTCTGTATCTCTCTCTGGCAGAGCCCGGCTGCCAAATTGGAAACGTCCAGACATTGCGCCCACAGGAAAGCTGCCAGCACTGAAAGCTCTAGCTGGTTTTCACTGTCCCTTGGAACTGCATTCGCTGCCACACAGACATTCGCGCTCTGCTAAAGCATTGCTTCGTAATGGGGCAACACTCTGTATCTCTCTCTGGCAGAGCCCGGCTGCCAAATTGGAAACGTCCAGACATTGCGCCCACAGGAAAGCTGCCAGCACTGAAAGCTCTAGCTGGTTTTCACTGTCCCTTGGAACTGCATTCGCTGCCACACAGACATTCGCGCTCTGCTAAAGCATTGCTTCGTAATGGGGCAACACTCTGTATCTCTCTCTGGCAGAGCCCGGCTGCCAAATTGGAAACGTCCAGAGATTGCGCCCACAGGAAAGCTGCCAGCACTGAAAGCTCTAGCTGGTTTTCACTGTCCCTTGGAACTGCATTCGCTGCCACACAGACATTTGCGCTCTGCTAAAGCATTGCTTCGTAATGGGGCAACACTCTGTATCTCTCTCTGGCAGAGCCCGGCTGCCAAATTGGAAACGTCCAGAGATTGCGCCCACAGGAAAGCTGCCAGCACTGAAAGCTCTAGCTGGTTTTCACTGTCCCTTGGAACTGCATTTGCTGCCACACAGACATTCGCGCTCTGCTAAAGCATTGCTTCGTAATGGGGCAACGCTCTGTATCTCTCTCTGGCAGAGCCCGGCTGCCAAATTGGAAACGTCCAGAGATTGCGCCCACAGGAAAGATGCCAGCACTGAAAGCTCTAGCTGGTTTTCACTGTCCCTTGGAACTGCATTCGCTGCCACACAGACATTCGCGCTCTGCTAAAGCATTGCTTCGTAATGGGGCAACACTCTGTATCTCTCTCTGGCAGAGCCCGGCTGCCAAATTGGAAACGTCCAGACATTGCGCCCACAGGAAAGCTGCCAGCACTGAAAGCTCTAGCTGGTTTTCACTGTCCCTTGGAACTGCATTCGCTGCCACACAGACATTCGCGCTCTGCTAAAGCATTGCTTCCTAATGGGGCAACACTCTGTATCTCTCTCTGGCAGAGCCCGGCTGCCAAATTGGAAACGTCCAGAGATTGCGCCCACAGGAAAGCTGCCAGCACTGAAAGCTCTAGCTGGTTTTCACTGTCCCTTGGAACTGCATTCGCTGCCACACAGACATTCGCGCTCTGCTAAAGCATTGCTTCGTAATGGCGCAACACTCTGTATCTCTCTCTGGCAGAGCCCGGCTGCCAAATTGGAAACGTCCAGACATTGCGCCCACAGGAAAGCTGCCAGCACTGAAAGCTCTAGCTGGTTTTCACTGTCCCTTGGAACTGCATTCGCTGCCACACAGACATTCGCGCTCTGCTAAAGCATTGCTTCCTAATGGGGCAACACTCTGTATCTCTCTCTGGCAGAGCCCGGCTGCCAAATTGGAAACGTCCAGAGATTGCGCCCACAGGAAAGCTGCCAGCACTGAAAGCTCTAGCTGGTTTTCACTGTCCCTTGGAACTGCATTCGCTGCCACACAGACATTCGCGCTCTGCTAAAGCTTAACTTGGTAATTGGGCAACACTCTGTATCTCTCTCTGGCAGAGCCCGGCTGCCAAATTGGAAACGTCCAGAGATTGCGCCCACAGGAAAGCTGCCAGCACTGAAAGCTCTAGCTGGTTTTCACTGTCCCTTGGAACTGCATTCGCTGCCACACAGACATTCGTGCTCTGCTAAAGCATTGCTTCGTAATGGGGCAACACTCTGTATCTCTCTCTGGCAGAGCCCGGCTGCCAAATTGGAAACGTCCAGACATTGCGCCCACAGGAAAGCTGCCAGCACTGAAAGCTCTAGCTGGTTTTCACTGTCCCTTGGAACTGCATTCGCTGCCACACAGACATTCGCGCTCTGCTAAAGCATTGCTTCGTAATGGGGCAACACTCTGTATCTCTCTCTGGCAGAGCCCGGCTGCCAAATTGGAAACGTCCAGACATTGCGCCCACAGGAAAGCTGCCAGCACTGAAAGCTCTAGCTGGTTTTCACTGTCCCTTGGAACTGCATTCGCTGCCACACAGACATTCGCGCTCTGCTAAAGCATTGCTTCGTAATGGGGCAACACTCTGTATCTCTCTCTGGCAGAGCCCGGCAGTGAAATTGGAAACGTCCAGACATTGCGCCCACAGGAAAGCTGCCAGCACTGAAAGCTCTAGCTGGTTTTCACTGTCCCTTGGAACTGCATTCGCTGCCACACAGACATTCGCGCTCTGCTAAAGCATTGCTTCGTAATGGGGCAACACTCTGTATCTCTCTCTGGCAGAGCCCGGCTGCCAAATTGGGAACGTCCAGACATTGCGCCCACAGGAAAGCTGCCAGCACTGAAAGCTCTAGCTGGTTTTCACTGTCCCTTGGAACTGCATTCGCTGCCACACAGACATTCGCGCTCTGCTAAAGCATTGCTTCGTAATGGGGCAACACTCTGTATCTCTCTCTGGCAGAGCCCGGCTGCCAAATTGGAAACGTCCAGACATTGCGCCCACAGGAAAGCTGCCAGCACTGAAAGCTCTAGCTGGTTTTCACTGTCCCTTGGAACTGCATTCGCTGCCACACAGACATTCGCGCTCTGCTAAAGCATTGCTTCGTAATGGGGCAACACTCTGTATCTCTCTCTGGCAGAGCCCGGCTGCCAAATTGGAAACGTCCAGACATTGCGCCCACAGGAAAGCTGCCAGCACTGAAAGCTCTAGCTGGTTTTCACTGTCCCTTGGAACTGCATTCGCTGCCACACAGACATTCGCGCTCTGCTAAAGCATTGCTTCGTAATGGGGCAACACTCTGTATCTCTCTCTGGCAGAGCCCGGCTGCCAAATTGGAAACGTCCAGAGATTGCGCCCACAGGAAAGCTGCCAGCACTGAAAGCTCTAGCTGGTTTTCACTGTCCCTTGGAACTGCATTCGCTGCCACACAGACATTTGCGCTCTGCTAAAGCATTGCTTCGTAATGGGGCAACACTCTGTATCTCTCTCTGGCAGAGCCCGGCTGCCAAATTGGAAACGTCCAGAGATTGCGCCCACAGGAAAGCTGCCAGCACTGAAAGCTCTAGCTGGTTTTCACTGTCCCTTGGAACTGCATTTGCTGCCACACAGACATTCGCGCTCTGCTAAAGCATTGCTTCGTAATGGGGCAACGCTCTGTATCTCTCTCTGGCAGAGCCCGGCTGCCAAATTGGAAACGTCCAGAGATTGCGCCCACAGGAAAGATGCCAGCACTGAAAGCTCTAGCTGGTTTTCACTGTCCCTTGGAACTGCATTCGCTGCCACACAGACATTCGCGCTCTGCTAAAGCATTGCTTCGTAATGGGGCAACACTCTGTATCTCTCTCTGGCAGAGCCCGGCTGCCAAATTGGAAACGTCCAGAGATTGCGCCCACAGGAAAGCTGCCAGCACTGAAAGCTCTAGCTGGTTTTCACTGTCCCTTGGAACTGCATTCGCTGCCACACAGACATTCGCGCTCTGCTAAAGCATTGCTTCGTAATGGGGCAACACTCTGTATCTCTCTCTGGCAGAGCCCGGCTGCCAAATTGGAAACGTCCAGACATTGCGCCCACAGGAAAGCTGCCAGCACTGAAAGCTCTAGCTGGTTTTCACTGTCCCTTGGAACTGCATTCGCTGCCACACAGACATTCGCGCTCTGCTAAAGCATTGCTTCGTAATGGGGCAACACTCTGTATCTCTCTCTGGCAGAGCCCGGCTGCCAAATTGGAAACGTCCAGAGATTGCGCCCACAGGAAAGCTGCCAGCACTGAAAGCTCTAGCTGGTTTTCACTGTCCCTTGGAACTGCATTCGCTGCCACACAGACATTCGCGCTCTGCTAAAGCATTGCTTCGTAATGGGGCAACACTCTGTATCTCTCTCTGGCAGAGCCCGGCTGCCAAATTGGAAACGTCCAGACATTGCGCCCACAGGAAAGCTGCCAGCACTGAAAGCTCTAGCTGGTTTTCACTGTCCCTTGGAACTGCATTCGCTGCCACACAGACATTCGCGCTCTGCTAAAGTATTGCTTCGTAATGGGGCAACACTCTGTATCTCTCTCTGGCAGAGCCCGGCTGCCAAATTGGAAACGTCCAGACATTGCGCCCACAGGAAAGCTGCCAGCACTGAAAGCTCTAGCTGGTTTTCACTGTCCCTTGGAACTGCATTCGCTGCCACACAGACATTTGCGCTCTGCTAAAGCATTGCTTCGTAATGGGGCAACACTCTGTATCTCTCTCTGGCAGAGCCCGGCTGCCAAATTGGAAACGTCCAGACATTGCGCCCACAGGAAAGCTGCCAGCACTGAAAGCTCTAGCTGGTTTTCACTGTCCCTTGGAACTGCATTCGCTGCCACACAGACATTCGCGCTCTGCTAAAGCATTGCTTCGTAATGGGGCAACACTCTGTATCTCTCTCTGGCAGAGCCCGGCTGCCAAATTGGAAACGTCCAGAGATTGCGCCCACAGGAAAGCTGCCAGCACTGAAAGCTCTAGCTGGTTTTCACTGTCCCTTGGAACTGCATTCGCTGCCACACAGACATTCGCGCTCTGCTAAAGCATTGCTTCGTAATGGGGCAACACTCTGTATCTCTCTCTGGCAGAGCCCGGCTGCGAAATTGGAAACGTCCAGACATTGCGCCCACAGGAAAGCTGCCAGCACTGAAAGCTCTAGCTGGTTTTCACTGTCCCTTGGAACTGCATTCGCTGCCACACAGACATTCGCGCTCTGCTAAAGCATTGCTTCGTAATGGGGCAACACTCTGTATCTCTCTCTGGCAGAGCCCGGCTGCCAAATTGGAAACGTCCAGACATTGCGCCCACAGGAAAGCTGCCAGCACTGAAAGCTCTAGCTGGTTTTCACTGTCCCTTGGAACTGCATTCGCTGCCACACAGACATTCGCGCTCTGCTAAAGCATTGCTTCGTAATGGGGCAACACTCTGTATCTCTCTCTGGCAGAGCCCGGCTGCCAAATTGGAAACGTCCAGAGATTGCGCCCACAGGAAAGCTGCCAGCACTGAAAGCTCTAGCTGGTTTTCACTGTCCCTTGGAACTGCATTCGCTGCCACACAGACATTCGCGCTCTGCTAAAGCATTGCTTCGTAATGGGGCAACACTCTGTATCTCTCTCTGGCAGAGCCCGGCTGCCAAATTGGAAACGTCCAGAGATTGCGCCCACAGGAAAGCTGCCAGCACTGAAAGCTCTAGCTGGTTTTCACTGTCCCTTGGAACTGCATTCGCTGCCACACAGACATTCGCGCTCTGCTAAAGCATTGCTTCGTAATGGGGCAACACTCTGTATCTCTCTCTGGCAGAGCCCGGCTGCCAAATTGGAAACGTCCAGACATTGCGCCCACAGGAAAGCTGCCAGCACTGAAAGCTCTAGCTGGTTTTCACTGTCCCTTGGAACTGCATTCGCTGCCACACAGACATTTGCGCTCTGCTAAAGCACTGCTTCGTAATGGGGCAACACTCTGTATCTCTCTCTGGCAGAGCCCGGCTGCCAAATTGGAAACGTCCAGAGATTGCGCCCACAGGAAAGATGCCAGCACTGAAAGCTCTAGCTGGTTTTCACTGTCCCTTGGAACTGCATTCGCTGCCACACAGACATTCGCGCTCTGCTAAAGCATTGCTTCGTAATGGGGCAACACTCTGTATCTCTCTCTGGCAGAGCCCGGCTGCCAAATTGGAAACGTCCAGACATTGCGCCCACAGGAAAGCTGCCAGCACTGAAAGCTCTAGCTGGTTTTCACTGTCCCTTGGAACTGCATTCGCTGCCACACAGACATTCGCGCTCTGCTAAAGCATTGCTTCCTAATGGGGCAACACTCTGTATCTCTCTCTGGCAGAGCCCGGCTGCCAAATTGGAAACGTCCAGAGATTGCGCCCACAGGAAAGATGCCAGCACTGAAAGCTCTAGCTGGTTTTCACTGTCCCTTGGAACTGCATTCGCTGCCACACAGACATTCGCGCTCTGCTAAAGCATTGCTTCCTAATGGGGCAACACTCTGTATCTCTCTCTGGCAGAGCCCGGCTGCCAAATTGGAAACGTCCAGAGATTGCGCCCACAGGAAAGCTGCCAGCACTGAAAGCTCTAGCTGGTTTTCACTGTCCCTTGGAACTGCATTCGCTGCCACACAGACATTCGCGCTCTGCTAAAGCATTGCTTCCTAATGGGGCAACACTCTGTATCTCTCTCTGGCAGAGCCCGGCTGCCAAATTGGAAACGTCCAGAGATTGCGCCCACAGGAAAGCTGCCAGCACTGAAAGCTCTAGCTGGTTTTCACTGTCCCTTGGAACTGCATTCGCTGCCACACAGACATTCGCGCTCTGCTAAAGCATTGCTTCGTAATGGGGCAACACTCTGTATCTCTCTCTGGCAGAGCCCGGCTGCCAAATTGGAAACGTCCAGAGATTGCGCCCACAGGAAAGCTGCCAGCACTGAAAGCTCTAGCTGGTTTTCACTGTCCCTTGGAACTGCATTCGCTGCCACACAGACATTCGCGCTCTGCTAAAGCATTCCTTCCTAATGGGGCAACACTCTGTATCTCTCTCTGGCAGAGCCCGGCTGCCAAATTGGAAACGTCCAGACATTGCGCCCACAGGAAAGCTGCCAGCACTGAAAGCTCTAGCTGGTTTTCACTGTCCCTTGGAACTGCATTCGCTGCCACACAGACATTCGCGCTCTGCTAAAGCATTGCTTCGTAATGGGGCAACACTCTGTATCTCTCTCTGGCAGAGCCCGGCTGCCAAATTGGAAACGTCCAGACATTGCGCCCACAGGAAAGCTGCCAGCACTGAAAGCTCTAGCTGGTTTTCACTGTCCCTTGGAACTGCATTCGCTGCCACACAGACATTCGCGCTCTGCTAAAGCATTGCTTCCTAATGGGGCAACACTCTGTATCTCTCTCTGGCAGAGCCCGGCTGCCAAATTGGAAACGTCCAGACATTGCGCCCACAGGAAAGCTGCCAGCACTGAAAGCTCTAGCTGGTTTTCACTGTCCCTTGGAACTGCATTCGCTGCCACACAGACATTCGCGCTCTGCTAAAGCATTGCTTCGTAATGGGGCAACACTCTGTATCTCTCTCTGGCAGAGCCCGGCTGCCAAATTGGAAACGTCCAGACATTGCGCCCACAGGAAAGCTGCCAGCACTGAAAGCTCTAGCTGGTTTTCACTGTCCCTTGGAACTGCATTCGCTGCCACACAGACATTTGCGCTCTGCTAAAGCATTGCTTCGTAATGGGGCAACACTCTGTATCTCTCTCTGGCAGAGCCCGGCAGTGAAATTGGAAACGTCCAGAGATTGCGCCCACAGGAAAGCTGCCAGCACTGAAAGCTCTAGCTGGTTTTCACTGTCCCTTGGAACTGCATTCGCTGCCACACAGACATTCGCGCTCTGCTAAAGCATTGCTTCGTAATGGGGCAACACTCTGTATCTCTCTCTGGCAGAGCCCGGCTGCCAAATTGGGAACGTCCAGACATTGCGCCCACAGGAAAGCTGCCAGCACTGAAAGCTCTAGCTGGTTTTCACTGTCCCTTGGAACTGCATTCGCTGCCACACAGACATTCGCGCTCTGCTAAAGCATTGCTTCGTAATGGGGCAACACTCTGTATCTCTCTCTGGCAGAGCCCGGCTGCCAAATTGGAAACGTCCAGAGATTGCGCCCACAGGAAAGCTGCCAGCACTGAAAGCTCTAGCTGGTTTTCACTGTCCCTTGGAACTGCATTCGCTGCCACACAGACATTCGCGCTCTGCTAAAGCATTGCTTCGTAATGGGGCAACACTCTGTATCTCTCTCTGGCAGAGCCCGGCTGCCAAATTGGAAACGTCCAGAGATTGCGCCCACAGGAAAGCTGCCAGCACTGAAAGCTCTAGCTGGTTTTCACTGTCCCTTGGAACTGCATTCGCTGCCACACAGACATTCGCGCTCTGCTAAAGCATTGCTTCGTAATGGGGCAACACTCTGTATCTCTCTCTGGCAGAGCCCGGCTGCCAAATTGGAAACGTCCAGACATTGCGCCCACAGGAAAGCTGCCAGCACTGAAAGCTCTAGCTGGTTTTCACTGTCCCTTGGAACTGCATTCGCTGCCACACAGACATTCGCGCTCTGCTAAAGCATTGCTTCGTAATGGGGCAACACTCTGTATCTCTCTCTGGCAGAGCCCGGCTGCCAAATTGGAAACGTCCAGACATTGCGCCCACAGGAAAGCTGCCAGCACTGAAAGCTCTAGCTGGTTTTCACTGTCCCTTGGAACTGCATTCGCTGCCACACAGACATTCGCGCTCTGCTAAAGCATTGCTTCGTAATGGGGCAACACTCTGTATCTCTCTCTGGCAGAGCCCGGCTGCCAAATTGGAAACGTCCAGACATTGCGCCCACAGGAAAGCTGCCAGCACTGAAAGCTCTAGCTGGTTTTCACTGTCCCTTGGAACTGCATTCGCTGCCACACAGACATTCGCGCTCTGCTAAAGCATTGCTTCCTAATGGGGCAACACTCTGTATCTCTCTCTGGCAGAGCCCGGCTGCCAAATTGGAAACGTCCAGAGATTGCGCCCACAGGAAAGCTGCCAGCACTGAAAGCTCTAGCTGGTTTTCACTGTCCCTTGGAACTGCATTCGCTGCCACACAGACATTCGCGCTCTGCTAAAGCATTGCTTCGTAATGGGGCAACACTCTGTATCTCTCTCTGGCAGAGCCCGGCTGCCAAATTGGAAACGTCCAGACATTGCGCCCACAGGAAAGCTGCCAGCACTGAAAGCTCTAGCTGGTTTTCACTGTCCCTTGGAACTGCATTCGCTGCCACACAGACATTCGCGCTCTGCTAAAGCATTGCTTCGTAATGGGGCAACACTCTGTATCTCTCTCTGGCAGAGCCCGGCTGCCAAATTGGAAACGTCCAGAGATTGCGCCCACAGGAAAGATGCCAGCACTGAAAGCTCTAGCTGGTTTTCACTGTCCCTTGGAACTGCATTCGCTGCCACACAGACATTCGCGCTCTGCTAAAGCATTGCTTCGTAATGGGGCAACACTCTGTATCTCTCTCTGGCAGAGCCCGGCTGCCAAATTGGAAACGTCCAGACATTGCGCCCACAGGAAAGCTGCCAGCACTGAAAGCTCTAGCTGGTTTTCACTGTCCCTTGGAACTGCATTCGCTGCCACACAGACATTCGCGCTCTGCTAAAGCATTGCTTCGTAATGGGGCAACACTCTGTATCTCTCTCTGGCAGAGCCCGGCTGCCAAATTGGAAACGTCCAGAGATTGCGCCCACAGGAAAGCTGCCAGCACTGAAAGCTCTAGCTGGTTTTCACTGTCCCTTGGAACTGCATTCGCTGCCACACAGACATTCGCGCTCTGCTAAAGCATTGCTTCGTAATGGGGCAACACTCTGTATCTCTCTCTGGCAGAGCCCGGCTGCCAAATTGGAAACGTCCAGAGATTGCGCCCACAGGAAAGCTGCCAGCACTGAAAGCTCTAGCTGGTTTTCACTGTCCCTTGGAACTGCATTCGCTGCCACACAGACATTCGCGCTCTGCTAAAGCATTGCTTCGTAATGGGGCAACACTCTGTATCTCTCTCTGGCAGAGCCCGGCTGCCAAATTGGAAACGTCCAGACATTGCGCCCACAGGAAAGCTGCCAGCACTGAAAGCTCTAGCTGGTTTTCACTGTCCCTTGGAACTGCATTCGCTGCCACACAGACATTCGCGCTCTGCTAAAGTATTGCTTCGTAATGGGGCAACACTCTGTATCTCTCTCTGGCAGAGCCCGGCTGCCAAATTGGAAACGTCCAGACATTGCGCCCACAGGAAAGCTGCCAGCACTGAAAGCTCTAGCTGGTTTTCACTGTCCCTTGGAACTGCATTCGCTGCCACACAGACATTTGCGCTCTGCTAAAGCATTGCTTCGTAATGGGGCAACACTCTGTATCTCTCTCTGGCAGAGCCCGGCTGCCAAATTGGAAACGTCCAGAGATTGCGCCCACAGGAAAGCTGCCAGCACTGAAAGCTCTAGCTGGTTTTCACTGTCCCTTGGAACTGCATTTGCTGCCACACAGACATTCGCGCTCTGCTAAAGCATTGCTTCGTAATGGGGCAACGCTCTGTATCTCTCTCTGGCAGAGCCCGGCTGCCAAATTGGAAACGTCCAGACATTGCGCCCACAGGAAAGCTGCCAGCACTGAAAGCTCTAGCTGGTTTTCACTGTCCCTTGGAACTGCATTCGCTGCCACACAGACATTCGCGCTCTGCTAAAGCATTGCTTCCTAATGGGGCAACACTCTGTATCTCTCTCTGGCAGAGCCCGGCTGCCAAATTGGAAACGTCCAGAGATTGCGCCCACAGGAAAGATGCCAGCACTGAAAGCTCTAGCTGGTTTTCACTGTCCCTTGGAACTGCATTCGCTGCCACACAGACATTCGCGCTCTGCTAAAGCATTGCTTCCTAATGGGGCAACACTCTGTATCTCTCTCTGGCAGAGCCCGGCTGCCAAATTGGAAACGTCCAGAGATTGCGCCCACAGGAAAGCTGCCAGCACTGAAAGCTCTAGCTGGTTTTCACTGTCCCTTGGAACTGCATTCGCTGCCACACAGACATTCGCGCTCTGCTAAAGCATTGCTTCGTAATGGGGCAACACTCTGTATCTCTCTCTGGCAGAGCCCGGCTGCCAAATTGGAAACGTCCAGAGATTGCGCCCACAGGAAAGCTGCCAGCACTGAAAGCTCTAGCTGGTTTTCACTGTCCCTTGGAACTGCATTCGCTGCCACACAGACATTCGCGCTCTGCTAAAGCATTGCTTCGTAATGGGGCAACACTCTGTATCTCTCTCTGGCAGAGCCCGGCTGCCAAATTGGAAACGTCCAGACATTGCGCCCACAGGAAAGCTGCCAGCACTGAAAGCTCTAGCTGGTTTTCACTGTCCCTTGGAACTGCATTCGCTGCCACACAGACATTCGCGCTCTGCTAAAGTATTGCTTCGTAATGGGGCAACACTCTGTATCTCTCTCTGGCAGAGCCCGGCTGCCAAATTGGAAACGTCCAGACATTGCGCCCACAGGAAAGCTGCCAGCACTGAAAGCTCTAGCTGGTTTTCACTGTCCCTTGGAACTGCATTCGCTGCCACACAGACATTCGCGCTCTGCTAAAGCATTGCTTCCTAATGGGGCAACACTCTGTATCTCTCTCTGGCAGAGCCCGGCTGCCAAATTGGAAACGTCCAGAGATTGCGCCCACAGGAAAGATGCCAGCACTGAAAGCTCTAGCTGGTTTTCACTGTCCCTTGGAACTGCATTCGCTGCCACACAGACATTCGCGCTCTGCTAAAGCATTGCTTCGTAATGGGGCAACACTCTGTATCTCTCTCTGGCAGAGCCCGGCTGCCAAATTGGAAACGTCCAGACATTGCGCCCACAGGAAAGCTGCCAGCACTGAAAGCTCTAGCTGGTTTTCACTGTCCCTTGGAACTGCATTCGCTGCCACACAGACATTCGCGCTCTGCTAAAGCATTGCTTCGTAATGGGGCAACACTCTGTATCTCTCTCTGGCAGAGCCCGGCTGCCAAATTGGAAACGTCCAGACATTGCGCCCACAGGAAAGCTGCCAGCACTGAAAGCTCTAGCTGGTTTTCACTGTCCCTTGGAACTGCATTCGCTGCCACACAGACATTCGCGCTCTGCTAAAGCATTGCTTCGTAATGGGGCAACACTCTGTATCTCTCTCTGGCAGAGCCCGGCTGCCAAATTGGAAACGTCCAGACATTGCGCCCACAGGAAAGCTGCCAGCACTGAAAGCTCTAGCTGGTTTTCACTGTCCCTTGGAACTGCATTCGCTGCCACACAGACATTCGCGCTCTGCTAAAGCATTGCTTCGTAATGGGGCAACACTCTGTATCTCTCTCTGGCAGAGCCCGGCTGCCAAATTGGAAACGTCCAGAGATTGCGCCCACAGGAAAGCTGCCAGCACTGAAAGCTCTAGCTGGTTTTCACTGTCCCTTGGAACTGCATTCGCTGCCACACAGACATTCGCGCTCTGCTAAAGCATTGCTTCGTAATGGGGCAACACTCTGTATCTCTCTCTGGCAGAGCCCGGCTGCCGAATTGGAAACGTCCAGACATTGCGCCCACAGGAAAGCTGCCAGCACTGAAAGCTCTAGCTGGTTTTCACTGTCCCTTGGAACTGCATTCGCTGCCACACAGACATTCGCGCTCTGCTAAAGCATTGCTTCGTAATGGGGCAACACTCTGTATCTCTCTCTGGCAGAGCCCGGCTGCCAAATTGGAAACGTCCAGACATTGCGCCCACAGGAAAGCTGCCAGCACTGAAAGCTCTAGCTGGTTTTCACTGTCCCTTGGAACTGCATTCGCTGCCACACAGACATTCGCGCTCTGCTAAAGCATTGCTTCGTAATGGGGCAACACTCTGTATCTCTCTCTGGCAGAGCCCGGCTGCCGAATTGGAAACGTCCAGACATTGCGCCCACAGGAAAGCTGCCAGCACTGAAAGCTCTAGCTGGTTTTCACTGTCCCTTGGAACTGCATTCGCTGCCACACAGACATTCGCGCTCTGCTAAAGCATTGCTTCGTAATGGGGCAACACTCTGTATCTCTCTCTGGCAGAGCCCGGCTGCCAAATTGGAAACGTCCAGACATTGCGCCCACAGGAAAGCTGCCAGCACTGAAAGCTCTAGCTGGTTTTCACTGTCCCTTGGAACTGCATTCGCTGCCACACAGACATTCGCGCTCTGCTAAAGCATTGCTTCGTAATGGGGCAACACTCTGTATCTCTCTCTGGCAGAGCCCGGCTGCCGAATTGGAAACGTCCAGAGATTGCGCCCACAGGAAAGCTGCCAGCACTGAAAGCTCTAGCTGGTTTTCACTGTCCCTTGGAACTGCATTCGCTGCCACACAGACATTCGCGCTCTGCTAAAGCATTGCTTCGTAATGGGGCAACACTCTGTATCTCTCTCTGGCAGAGCCCGGCTGCCAAATTGGGAACGTCCAGACATTGCGCCCACAGGAAAGCTGCCAGCACTGAAAGCTCTAGCTGGTTTTCACTGTCCCTTGGAACTGCATTCGCTGCCACACAGACATTCGCGCTCTGCTAAAGCATTGCTTCGTAATGGGGCAACACTCTGTATCTCTCTCTGGCAGAGCCCGGCTGCCAAATTGGAAACGTCCAGAGATTGCGCCCACAGGAAAGCTGCCAGCACTGAAAGCTCTAGCTGGTTTTCACTGTCCCTTGGAACTGCATTCGCTGCCACACAGACATTCGCGCTCTGCTAAAGCATTGCTTCGTAATGGGGCAACACTCTGTATCTCTCTCTGGCAGAGCCCGGCTGCCAAATTGGAAACGTCCAGAGATTGCGCCCACAGGAAAGCTGCCAGCACTGAAAGCTCTAGCTGGTTTTCACTGTCCCTTGGAACTGCATTCGCTGCCACACAGACATTCGCGCTCTGCTAAAGCATTGCTTCGTAATGGGGCAACACTCTGTATCTCTCTCTGGCAGAGCCCGGCTGCCGAATTGGAAACGTCCAGACATTGCGCCCACAGGAAAGCTGCCAGCACTGAAAGCTCTAGCTGGTTTTCACTGTCCCTTGGAACTGCATTCGCTGCCACACAGACATTCGCGCTCTGCTAAAGCATTGCTTCGTAATGGGGCAACACTCTGTATCTCTCTCTGGCAGAGCCCGGCTGCCAAATTGGAAACGTCCAGAGATTGCGCCCACAGGAAAGCTGCCAGCACTGAAAGCTCTAGCTGGTTTTCACTGTCCCTTGGAACTGCATTCGCTGCCACACAGACATTCGCGCTCTGCTAAAGCATTGCTTCGTAATGGGGCAACACTCTGTATCTCTCTCTGGCAGAGCCCGGCTGCCAAATTGGAAACGTCCAGACATTGCGCCCACAGGAAAGCTGCCAGCACTGAAAGCTCTAGCTGGTTTTCACTGTCCCTTGGAACTGCATTCGCTGCCACACAGACATTCGCGCTCTGCTAAAGCATTGCTTCGTAATGGGGCAACACTCTGTATCTCTCTCTGGCAGAGCCCGGCTGCCAAATTGGAAACGTCCAGAGATTGCGCCCACAGGAAAGCTGCCAGCACTGAAAGCTCTAGCTGGTTTTCACTGTCCCTTGGAACTGCATTCGCTGCCACACAGACATTCGCGCTCTGCTAAAGCATTGCTTCGTAATGGGGCAACACTCTGTATCTCTCTCTGGCAGAGCCCGGCTGCCAAATTGGGAACGTCCAGACATTGCGCCCACAGGAAAGCTGCCAGCACTGAAAGCTCTAGCTGGTTTTCACTGTCCCTTGGAACTGCATTCGCTGCCACACAGACATTCGCGCTCTGCTAAAGCATTGCTTCGTAATGGGGCAACACTCTGTATCTCTCTCTGGCAGAGCCCGGCTGCCAAATTGGAAACGTCCAGAGATTGCGCCCACAGGAAAGCTGCCAGCACTGAAAGCTCTAGCTGGTTTTCACTGTCCCTTGGAACTGCATTCGCTGCCACACAGACATTCGCGCTCTGCTAAAGCATTGCTTCGTAATGGGGCAACACTCTGTATCTCTCTCTGGCAGAGCCCGGCTGCCAAATTGGAAACGTCCAGACATTGCGCCCACAGGAAAGCTGCCAGCACTGAAAGCTCTAGCTGGTTTTCACTGTCCCTTGGAACTGCATTCGCTGCCACACAGACATTCGCGCTCTGCTAAAGCATTGCTTCGTAATGGGGCAACACTCTGTATCTCTCTCTGGCAGAGCCCGGCTGCCGAATTGGAAACGTCCAGACATTGCGCCCACAGGAAAGCTGCCAGCACTGAAAGCTCTAGCTGGTTTTCACTGTCCCTTGGAACTGCATTCGCTGCCACACAGACATTCGCGCTCTGCTAAAGCATTGCTTCGTAATGGGGCAACACTCTGTATCTCTCTCTGGCAGAGCCCGGCTGCCAAATTGGAAACGTCCAGACATTGCGCCCACAGGAAAGCTGCCAGCACTGAAAGCTCTAGCTGGTTTTCACTGTCCCTTGGAACTGCATTCGCTGCCACACAGACATTCGCGCTCTGCTAAAGCATTGCTTCGTAATGGGGCAACACTCTGTATCTCTCTCTGGCAGAGCCCGGCTGCCAAATTGGAAACGTCCAGAGATTGCGCCCACAGGAAAGCTGCCAGCACTGAAAGCTCTAGCTGGTTTTCACTGTCCCTTGGAACTGCATTCGCTGCCACACAGACATTCGCGCTCTGCTAAAGCATTGCTTCGTAATGGGCAACACTCTGTATCTCTCTCTGGCAGAGCCCGGCTGCCAAATTGGAAACGTCCAGACATTGCGCCCACAGGAAAGCTGCCAGCACTGAAAGCTCTAGCTGGTTTTCACTGTCCCTTGGAACTGCATTCGCTGCCACACAGACATTCGCGCTCTGCTAAAGTATTGCTTCGTAATGGGGCAACACTCTGTATCTCTCTCTGGCAGAGCCCGGCTGCCAAATTGGAAACGTCCAGACATTGCGCCCACAGGAAAGCTGCCAGCACTGAAAGCTCTAGCTGGTTTTCACTGTCCCTTGGAACTGCATTCGCTGCCACACAGACATTTGCGCTCTGCTAAAGCATTGCTTCGTAATGGGGCAACACTCTGTATCTCTCTCTGGCAGAGCCCGGCTGCCAAATTGGAAACGTCCAGAGATTGCGCCCACAGGAAAGCTGCCAGCACTGAAAGCTCTAGCTGGTTTTCACTGTCCCTTGGAACTGCATTTGCTGCCACACAGACATTCGCGCTCTGCTAAAGCATTGCTTCGTAATGGGGCAACGCTCTGTATCTCTCTCTGGCAGAGCCCGGCTGCCAAATTGGAAACGTCCAGACATTGCGCCCACAGGAAAGCTGCCAGCACTGAAAGCTCTAGCTGGTTTTCACTGTCCCTTGGAACTGCATTCGCTGCCACACAGACATTCGCGCTCTGCTAAAGCATTGCTTCGTAATGGGGCAACACTCTGTATCTCTCTCTGGCAGAGCCCGGCTGCCGAATTGGAAACGTCCAGAGATTGCGCCCACAGGAAAGCTGCCAGCACTGAAAGCTCTAGCTGGTTTTCACTGTCCCTTGGAACTGCATTCGCTGCCACACAGACATTCGCGCTCTGCTAAAGCATTGCTTCCTAATGGGGCAACACTCTGTATCTCTCTCTGGCAGAGCCCGGCTGCCAAATTGGAAACGTCCAGACATTGCGCCCACAGGAAAGCTGCCAGCACTGAAAGCTCTAGCTGGTTTTCACTGTCCCTTGGAACTGCATTCGCTGCCACACAGACATTCGCGCTCTGCTAAAGCATTGCTTCGTAATGGGGCAACACTCTGTATCTCTCTCTGGCAGAGCCGGCTGCCGAATTGGAAACGTCCAGACATTGCGCCCACAGGAAAGCTGCCAGCACTGAAAGCTCTAGCTGGTTTTCACTGTCCCTTGGAACTGCATTCGCTGCCACACAGACATTCGCGCTCTGCTAAAGCATTGCTTCGTAATGGGGCAACACTCTGTATCTCTCTCTGGCAGAGCCCGGCTGCCAAATTGGAAACGTCCAGAGATTGCGCCCACAGGAAAGCTGCCAGCACTGAAAGCTCTAGCTGGTTTTCACTGTCCCTTGGAACTGCATTCGCTGCCACACAGACATTCGCGCTCTGCTAAAGCATTGCTTCGTAATGGGGCAACACTCTGTATCTCTCTCTGGCAGAGCCCGGCTGCCAAATTGGAAACGTCCAGAGATTGCGCCCACAGGAAAGCTGCAGCACTGAAAGCTCTAGCTGGTTTTCACTGTCCCTTGGAACTGCATTCGCTGCCACACAGACATTCGCGCTCTGCTAAAGCATTGCTTCGTAATGGGGCAACACTCTGTATCTCTCTCTGGCAGAGCCCGGCTGCCAAATTGGAAACGTCCAGACATTGCGCCCACAGGAAAGCTGCCAGCACTGAAAGCTCTAGCTGGTTTTCACTGTCCCTTGGAACTGCATTCGCTGCCACACAGACATTCGCGCTCTGCTAAAGCATTGCTTCCTAATGGGGCAACACTCTGTATCTCTCTCTGGCAGAGCCCGGCTGCCAAATTGGAAACGTCCAGAGATTGCGCCCACAGGAAAGATGCCAGCACTGAAAGCTCTAGCTGGTTTTCACTGTCCCTTGGAACTGCATTCGCTGCCACACAGACATTCGCGCTCTGCTAAAGCATTGCTTCGTAATGGGGCAACACTCTGTATCTCTCTCTGGCAGAGCCCGGCTGCCAAATTGGAAACGTCCAGAGATTGCGCCCACAGGAAAGCTGCCAGCACTGAAAGCTCTAGCTGGTTTTCACTGTCCCTTGGAACTGCATTCGCTGCCACACAGACATTCGCGCTCTGCTAAAGCATTGCTTCGTAATGGGGCAACACTCTGTATCTCTCTCTGGCAGAGCCCGGCTGCCAAATTGGAAACGTCCAGAGATTGCG
>NW_027445536.1:0-45221 GCF_035582795.1 Mycteria americana | reverse complement strand
CTCTGCTAAAGCATTGCTTCGTAATGGGGCAACACTCTGTATCTCTCTCTGGCAGAGCCCGGCTGCCAAATTGGAAACGTCCAGACATTGCGCCCACAGGAAAGCTGCCAGCACTGAAAGCTCTAGCTGGTTTTCACTGTCCCTTGGAACTGCATTCGCTGCCACACAGACATTCGCGCTCTGCTAAAGCATTGCTTCCTAATGGGGCAACACTCTGTATCTCTCTCTGGCAGAGCCCGGCTGCCAAATTGGAAACGTCCAGACGATTGCGCCCACAGGAAAGCTGCCAGCACTGAAAGCTCTAGCTGGTTTTCACTGTCCCTTGGAACTGCATTCGCTGCCACACAGACATTCGCGCTCTGCTAAAGCATTGCTTCGTAATGGGGCAACACTCTGTATCTCTCTCTGCAGAGCCCGGCTGCCAAATTGGAAACGTCCAGAGATTGCGCCCACAGGAAAGCTGCCAGCACTGAAAGCTCTAGCTGGTTTTCACTGTCCCTTGGAACTGCATTCGCTGCCACACAGACATTCGCGCTCTGCTAAAGCATTGCTTCGTAATGGGGCAACACTCTGTATCTCTCTCTGGCAGAGCCCGGCTGCCAAATTGGAAACGTCCAGAGATTGCGCCCACAGGAAAGCTGCCAGCACTGAAAGCTCTAGCTGGTTTTCACTGTCCCTTGGAACTGCATTCGCTGCCACACAGACATTCGCGCTCTGCTAAAGCATTGCTTCGTAATGGGGCAACACTCTGTATCTCTCTCTGGCAGAGCCCGGCTGCCAAATTGGAAACGTCCAGAGATTGCGCCCACAGGAAAGCTGCCAGCACTGAAAGCTCTAGCTGGTTTTCACTGTCCCTTGGAACTGCATTCGCTGCCACACAGACATTCGCGCTCTGCTAAAGCATTGCTTCGTAATGGGGCAACACTCTGTATCTCTCTCTGGCAGAGCCCGGCTGCCAAATTGGAAACGTCCAGAGATTGCGCCCACAGGAAAGCTGCCAGCACTGAAAGCTCTAGCTGGTTTTCACTGTCCCTTGGAACTGCATTCGCTGCCACACAGACATTCGCGCTCTGCTAAAGCATTGCTTCGTAATGGGGCAACACTCTGTATCTCTCTCTGGCAGAGCCCGGCTGCCAAATTGGAAACGTCCAGAGATTGCGCCCACAGGAAAGCTGCCAGCACTGAAAGCTCTAGCTGGTTTTCACTGTCCCTTGGAACTGCATTCGCTGCCACACAGACATTCGCGCTCTGCTAAAGCTTTGCTTCGTAATGGGGCAACACTCTGTATCTCTCTCTGGCAGAGCCCGGCTGCCAAATTGGAAACGTCCAGACATTGCGCCCACAGGAAAGCTGCCAGCACTGAAAGCTCTAGCTGGTTTTCACTGTCCCTTGGAACTGCATTCACTGCCACACAGACATTCGCGCTCTGCTAAAGCATTGCTTCGTAATGGGGCAACACTCTGTATCTCTCTCTGGCAGAGCCCGGCTGCCAAATTGGAAACGTCCAGACATTGCGCCCACAGGAAAGCTGCCAGCACTGAAAGCTCTAGCTGGTTTTCACTGTCCCTTGGAACTGCATTCGCTGCCACACAGACATTCGCGCTCTGCTAAAGCATTGCTTCGTAATGGGGCAACACTCTGTATCTCTCTCTGGCAGAGCCCGGCTGCCAATTGGAAACGTCCAGAGATTGCGCCCACAGGAAAGCTGCCAGCACTGAAAGCTCTAGCTGGTTTTCACTGTCCCTTGGAACTGCATTCGCTGCCACACAGACATTCGCGCTCTGCTAAAGCATTGCTTCGTAATGGGGCAACACTCTGTATCTCTCTGTGGCAGAGCCCGGCTGCCAAATTGGAAACGTCCAGAGATTGCGCCCACAGGAAAGCTGCCAGCACTGAAAGCTCTAGCTGGTTTTCACTGTCCCTTGGAACTGCATTCGCTGCCACACAGACATTCGCGCTCTGCTAAAGCATTGCTTCCTAATGGGGCAACACTCTGTATCTCTCTCTGGCAGAGCCCGGCTGCCAAATTGGAAACGTCCAGAGATTGCGCCCACAGGAAAGCTGCCAGCACTGAAAGCTCTAGCTGGTTTTCACTGTCCCTTGGAACTGCATTCGCTGCCACACAGACATTCGCGCTCTGCTAAAGCATTGCTTCCTAATGGGGCAACACTCTGTATCTCTCTCTGGCAGAGCCCGGCTGCCAAATTGGAAACGTCCAGAGATTGCGCCCACAGGAAAGCTGCCAGCACTGAAAGCTCTAGCTGGTTTTCACTGTCCCTTGGAACTGCATTCGCTGCCACACAGACATTCGCGCTCTGCTAAAGCATTGCTTCGTAATGGGGCAACACTCTGTATCTCTCTCTGGCAGAGCCCGGCTGCCAAATTGGAAACGTCCAGAGATTGCGCCCACAGGAAAGCTGCCAGCACTGCAAGCTCTAGCTGGTTTTCACTGTCCCTTGGAACTGCATTCGCTGCCACACAGACATTCGCGCTCTGCTAAAGCATTGCTTCGTAATGGGGCAACACTCTGTATCTCTCTCTGGCAGAGCCCGGCTGCCAAATTGGAAACGTCCAGAGATTGCGCCCACAGGAAAGCTGCCAGCACTGAAAGCTCTAGCTGGTTTTCACTGTCCCTTGGAACTGCATTCGCTGCCACACAGACATTCGCGCTCTGCTAAAGCATTGCTTCGTAATGGGGCAACACTCTGTATCTCTCTCTGGCAGAGCCCGGCTGCCAAATTGGAAACGTCCAGAGATTGCGCCCACAGGAAAGCTGCCAGCACTGAAAGCTCTAGCTGGTTTTCACTGTCCCTTGGAACTGCATTCGCTGCCACACAGACATTTGCGCTCTGCTAAAGCTTAACTTGGTAATTGGGCAACACTCTGTATCTCTCTCTGGCAGAGCCCGGCTGCCGAATTGGAAACGTCCAGAGATTGCGCCCACAGGAAAGCTGCCAGCACTGAAAGCTCTAGCTGGTTTTCACTGTCCCTTGGAACTGCATTCGCTGCCACACAGACATTCGCGCTCTGCTAAAGCTTAACTTGGTAATTGGGCAACACTCTGTATCTCTCTCTGGCAGAGCCCGGCTGCCAAATTGGAAACGTCCAGAGATTGCGCCCACAGGAAAGCTGCCAGCACTGAAAGCTCTAGCTGGTTTTCACTGTCCCTTGGAACTGCATTCGCTGCCACACAGACATTCGCGCTCTGCTAAAGCATTGCTTCGTAATGGGGCAACACTCTGTATCTCTCTCTGGCAGAGCCCGGCTGCCAAATTGGAAACGTCCAGAGATTGCGCCCACAGGAAAGCTGCCAGCACTGAAAGCTCTAGCTGGTTTTCACTGTCCCTTGGAACTGCATTCGCTGCCACACAGACATTCGCGCTCTGCTAAAGCATTGCTTCGTAATGGGGCAACACTCTGTATCTCTCTCTGGCAGAGCCCGGCTGCCAAATTGGAAACGTCCAGACATTGCGCCCACAGGAAAGCTGCCAGCACTGAAAGCTCTAGCTGGTTTTCACTGTCCCTTGGAACTGCATTCGCTGCCACACAGACATTCGCGCTCTGCTAAAGCATTGCTTCGTAATGGGGCAACACTCTGTATCTCTCTCTGGCAGAGCCCGGCTGCCAAATTGGAAACGTCCAGAGATTGCGCCCACAGGAAAGCTGCCAGCACTGAAAGCTCTAGCTGGTTTTCACTGTCCCTTGGAAATGCATTCGCTGCCACACAGACATTCGCGCTCTGCTAAAGCTTAACTTGGTAATTGGGCAACACTCTGTATCTCTCTCTGGCAGAGCCCGGCTGCCAAATTGGAAACGTCCAGAGATTGCGCCCACAGGAAAGCTGCCAGCACTGAAAGCTCTAGCTGGTTTTCACTGTCCCTTGGAACTGCATTCGCTGCCACACAGACATTCGCGCTCTGCTAAAGCATTGCTTCGTAATGGGGCAACACTCTGTATCTCTCTCTGGCAGAGCCCGGCTGCCAAATTGGAAACGTCCAGAGATTGCGCCCACAGGAAAGCTGCCAGCACTGAAAGCTCTAGCTGGTTTTCACTGTCCCTTGGAACTGCATTCGCTGCCACACAGACATTCGCGCTCTGCTAAAGCATTGCTTCGTAATGGGGCAACACTCTGTATCTCTCTCTGGCAGAGCCCGGCTGCCAAATTGGAAACGTCCAGACATTGCGCCCACAGGAAAGCTGCCAGCACTGAAAGCTCTAGCTGGTTTTCACTGTCCCTTGGAACTGCATTCGCTGCCACACAGACATTCGCGCTCTGCTAAAGCATTGCTTCCTAATGGGGCAACACTCTGTATCTCTCTCTGGCAGAGCCCGGCTGCCAAATTGGAAACGTCCAGAGATTGCGCCCACAGGAAAGCTGCCAGCACTGAAAGCTCTAGCTGGTTTTCACTGTCCCTTGGAACTGCATTCGCTGCCACACAGACATTCGCGCTCTGCTAAAGCTTTGCTTCGTAATGGGGCAACACTCTGTATCTCTCTCTGGCAGAGCCCGGCTGCCAAATTGGAAACGTCCAGAGATTGCGCCCACAGGAAAGCTGCCAGCACTGAAAGCTCTAGCTGGTTTTCACTGTCCCTTGGAACTGCATTTGCTGCCACACAGACATTCGCGCTCTGCTAAAGCATTGCTTCGTAATGGGGCAACACTCTGTATCTCTCTCTGGCAGAGCCCGGCTGCCAAATTGGAAACGTCCAGAGATTGCGCCCACAGGAAAGCTGCCAGCACTGAAAGCTCTAGCTGGTTTTCACTGTCCCTTGGAAATGCATTCGCTGCCACACAGACATTCGCGCTCTGCTAAAGCTTAACTTGGTAATTGGGCAACACTCTGTATCTCTCTCTGGCAGAGCCCGGCTGCCAAATTGGAAACGTCCAGAGATTGCGCCCACAGGAAAGCTGCCAGCACTGAAAGCTCTAGCTGGTTTTCACTGTCCCTTGGAACTGCATTCGCTGCCACACAGACATTCGCGCTCTGCTAAAGCATTGCTTCGTAATGGGGCAACACTCTGTATCTCTCTCTGGCAGAGCCCGGCTGCCAAATTGGAAACGTCCAGAGATTGCGCCCACAGGAAAGCTGCCAGCACTGAAAGCTCTAGCTGGTTTTCACTGTCCCTTGGAACTGCATTCGCTGCCACACAGACATTCGCGCTCTGCTAAAGCATTGCTTCGTAATGGGGCAACACTCTGTATCTCTCTCTGGCAGAGCCCGGCTGCCAAATTGGAAACGTCCAGAGATTGCGCCCACAGGAAAGCTGCCAGCACTGAAAGCTCTAGCTGGTTTTCACTGTCCCTTGGAACTGCATTCGCTGCCACACAGACATTCGCGCTCTGCTAAAGCATTGCTTCCTAATGGGGCAACACTCTGTATCTCTCTCTGGCAGAGCCCGGCTGCCAAATTGGAAACGTCCAGACATTGCGCCCACAGGAAAGCTGCCAGCACTGAAAGCTCTAGCTGGTTTTCACTGTCCCTTGGAACTGCATTCGCTGCCACACAGACATTTGCGCTCTGCTAAAGCATTGCTTCGTAATGGGGCAACACTCTGTATCTCTCTCTGGCAGAGCCCGGCTGCCAAATTGGAAACGTCCAGACATTGCGCCCACAGGAAAGCTGCCAGCACTGAAAGCTCTAGCTGGTTTTCACTGTCCCTTGGAACTGCATTCGCTGCCACACAGACATTCGCGCTCTGCTAAAGCATTGCTTCGTAATGGGGCAACACTCTGTATCTCTCTCTGGCAGAGCCCGGCTGCCAAATTGGAAACGTCCAGACATTGCGCCCACAGGAAAGCTGCCAGCACTGAAAGCTCTAGCTGGTTTTCACTGTCCCTTGGAACTGCATTCGCTGCCACACAGACATTCGCGCTCTGCTAAAGCATTGCTTCGTAATGGGGCAACACTCTGTATCTCTCTCTGGCAGAGCCCGGCTGCCAAATTGGAAACGTCCAGAGATTGCGCCCACAGGAAAGCTGCCAGCACTGAAAGCTCTAGCTGGTTTTCACTGTCCCTTGGAACTGCATTCGCTGCCACACAGACATTCGCGCTCTGCTAAAGCATTGCTTCGTAATGGGGCAACACTCTGTATCTCTCTCTGGCAGAGCCCGGCTGCCAAATTGGAAACGTCCAGACATTGCGCCCACAGGAAAGCTGCCAGCACTGAAAGCTCTAGCTGGTTTTCACTGTCCCTTGGAACTGCATTCGCTGCCACACAGACATTCGCGCTCTGCTAAAGCTTAACTTGGTAATTGGGCAACACTCTGTATCTCTCTCTGGCAGAGCCCGGCTGCCAAATTGGAAACGTCCAGACATTGCGCCCACAGGAAAGCTGCCAGCACTGAAAGCTCTAGCTGGTTTTCACTGTCCCTTGGAACTGCATTCGCTGCCACACAGACATTCGCGCTCTGCTAAAGCATTGCTTCGTAATGGGGCAACACTCTGTATCTCTCTCTGGCAGAGCCCGGCTGCCAAATTGGAAACGTCCAGAGATTGCGCCCACAGGAAAGCTGCCAGCACTGAAAGCTCTAGCTGGTTTTCACTGTCCCTTGGAACTGCATTCGCTGCCACACAGACATTCGCGCTCTGCTAAAGCATTGCTTCGTAATGGGGCAACACTCTGTATCTCTCTCTGGCAGAGCCCGGCTGCCAAATTGGAAACGTCCAGAGATTGCGCCCACAGGAAAGCTGCCAGCACTGAAAGCTCTAGCTGGTTTTCACTGTCCCTTGGAACTGCATTCGCTGCCACACAGACATTCGCGCTCTGCTAAAGCATTGCTTCGTAATGGGGCAACACTCTGTATCTCTCTCTGGCAGAGCCCGGCTGCCAAATTGGAAACGTCCAGACATTGCGCCCACAGGAAAGCTGCCAGCACTGAAAGCTCTAGCTGGTTTTCACTGTCCCTTGGAACTGCATTCGCTGCCACACAGACATTCGCGCTCTGCTAAAGCATTGCTTCCTAATGGGGCAACACTCTGTATCTCTCTCTGGCAGAGCCCGGCTGCCAAATTGGAAACGTCCAGAGATTGCGCCCACAGGAAAGCTGCCAGCACTGAAAGCTCTAGCTGGTTTTCACTGTCCCTTGGAACTGCATTCGCTGCCACACAGACATTCGCGCTCTGCTAAAGCTTTGCTTCGTAATGGGGCAACACTCTGTATCTCTCTCTGGCAGAGCCCGGCTGCCAAATTGGAAACGTCCAGACATTGCGCCCACAGGAAAGCTGCCAGCACTGAAAGCTCTAGCTGGTTTTCACTGTCCCTTGGAACTGCATTCGCTGCCACACAGACATTCGCGCTCTGCTAAAGCATTGCTTCGTAATGGGGCAACACTCTGTATCTCTCTCTGGCAGAGCCCGGCTGCCAAATTGGAAACGTCCAGAGATTGCGCCCACAGGAAAGCTGCCAGCACTGAAAGCTCTAGCTGGTTTTCACTGTCCCTTGGAACTGCATTCGCTGCCACACAGACATTCGCGCTCTGCTAAAGCTTAACTTGGTAATTGGGCAACACTCTGTATCTCTCTCTGGCAGAGCCCGGCTGCCAAATTGGAAACGTCCAGAGATTGCGCCCACAGGAAAGCTGCCAGCACTGAAAGCTCTAGCTGGTTTTCACTGTCCCTTGGAACTGCATTCGCTGCCACACAGACATTCGCGCTCTGCTAAAGCATTGCTTCGTAATGGGGCAACACTCTGTATCTCTCTCTGGCAGAGCCCGGCTGCCAAATTGGAAACGTCCAGAGATTGCGCCCACAGGAAAGCTGCCAGCACTGAAAGCTCTAGCTGGTTTTCACTGTCCCTTGGAACTGCATTCGCTGCCACACAGACATTCGCGCTCTGCTAAAGCATTGCTTCGTAATGGGGCAACACTCTGTATCTCTCTCTGGCAGAGCCCGGCTGCCAAATTGGAAACGTCCAGACATTGCGCCCACAGGAAAGCTGCCAGCACTGAAAGCTCTAGCTGGTTTTCACTGTCCCTTGGAACTGCATTCGCTGCCACACAGACATTCGCGCTCTGCTAAAGCATTGCTTCGTAATGGGGCAACACTCTGTATCTCTCTCTGGCAGAGCCCGGCTGCCAAATTGGAAACGTCCAGAGATTGCGCCCACAGGAAAGCTGCCAGCACTGAAAGCTCTAGCTGGTTTTCACTGTCCCTTGGAACTGCATTCGCTGCCACACAGACATTCGCGCTCTGCTAAAGCATTGCTTCGTAATGGGGCAACACTCTGTATCTCTCTCTGGCAGAGCCCGGCTGCCAAATTGGAAACGTCCAGAGATTGCGCCCACAGGAAAGCTGCCAGCACTGAAAGCTCTAGCTGGTTTTCACTGTCCCTTGGAACTGCATTCGCTGCCACACAGACATTCGCGCTCTGCTAAAGCATTGCTTCCTAATGGGGCAACACTCTGTATCTCTCTCTGGCAGAGCCCGGCTGCCAAATTGGAAACGTCCAGACATTGCGCCCACAGGAAAGCTGCCAGCACTGAAAGCTCTAGCTGGTTTTCACTGTCCCTTGGAACTGCATTCGCTGCCACACAGACATTCGCGCTCTGCTAAAGCATTGCTTCGTAATGGGGCAACACTCTGTATCTCTCTCTGGCAGAGCCCGGCTGCCAAATTGGAAACGTCCAGAGATTGCGCCCACAGGAAAGCTGCCAGCACTGAAAGCTCTAGTTGGTTTTCACTGTCCCTTGGAACTGCATTCGCTGCCACACAGACATTCGCGCTCTGCTAAAGCATTGCTTCGTAATGGGGCAACACTCTGTATCTCTCTCTGGCAGAGCCCGGCTGCCAAATTGGAAACGTCCAGAGATTGCGCCCACAGGAAAGCTGCCAGCACTGAAAGCTCTAGCTGGTTTTCACTGTCCCTTGGAACTGCATTCGCTGCCACACAGACATTCGCGCTCTGCTAAAGCATTGCTTCGTAATGGGGCAACACTCTGTATCTCTCTCTGGCAGAGCCCGGCTGCCAAATTGGAAACGTCCAGAGATTGCGCCCACAGGAAAGCTGCCAGCACTGAAAGCTCTAGCTGGTTTTCACTGTCCCTTGGAACTGCATTCGCTGCCACACAGACATTCGCGCTCTGCTAAAGCATTGCTTCGTAATGGGGCAACACTCTGTATCTCTCTCTGGCAGAGCCCGGCTGCCAAATTGGAAACGTCCAGAGATTGCGCCCACAGGAAAGCTGCCAGCACTGAAAGCTCTAGCTGGTTTTCACTGTCCCTTGGAACTGCATTCGCTGCCACACAGACATTCGCGCTCTGCTAAAGCATTGCTTCGTAATGGGGCAACACTCTGTATCTCTCTCTGGCAGAGCCCGGCTGCCAAATTGGAAACGTCCAGAGATTGCGCCCACAGGAAAGCTGCCAGCACTGAAAGCTCTAGCTGGTTTTCAGTGTCCCTTGGAACTGCATTCGCTGCCACACAGACATTTGCGCTCTGCTAAAGCATTGCTTCGTAATGGGGCAACACTCTGTATCTCTCTCTGGCAGAGCCCGGCTGCCAAATTGGAAACGTCCAGACATTGCGCCCACAGGAAAGCTGCCAGCACTGAAAGCTCTAGCTGGTTTTCACTGTCCCTTGGAACTGCATTCGCTGCCACACAGACATTCGCGCTCTGCTAAAGCATTGCTTCGTAATGGGGCAACACTCTGTATCTCTCTCTGGCAGAGCCCGGCTGCCAAATTGGAAACGTCCAGACATTGCGCCCACAGGAAAGCTGCCAGCACTGAAAGCTCTAGCTGGTTTTCACTGTCCCTTGGAACTGCATTCGCTGCCACACAGACATTCGCGCTCTGCTAAAGCATTGCTTCGTAATGGGGCAACACTCTGTATCTCTCTCTGGCAGAGCCCGGCTGCCAAATTGGAAACGTCCAGACATTGCGCCCACAGGAAAGCTGCCAGCACTGAAAGCTCTAGCTGGTTTTCACTGTCCCTTGGAACTGCATTCGCTGCCACACAGACATTCGCGCTCTGCTAAAGCATTGCTTCGTAATGGGGCAACACTCTGTATCTCTCTCTGGCAGAGCCCGGCTGCCAAATTGGAAACGTCCAGAGATTGCGCCCACAGGAAAGCTGCCAGCACTGAAAGCTCTAGCTGGTTTTCACTGTCCCTTGGAACTGCATTCGCTGCCACACAGACATTCGCGCTCTGCTAAAGCATTGCTTCGTAATGGGGCAACACTCTGTATCTCTCTCTGGCAGAGCCCGGCTGCCAAATTGGAAACGTCCAGAGATTGCGCCCACAGGAAAGCTGCCAGCACTGAAAGCTCTAGCTGGTTTTCACTGTCCCTTGGAACTGCATTCGCTGCCACACAGACATTCGCGCTCTGCTAAAGCATTGCTTCCTAATGGGGCAACACTCTGTATCTCTCTCTGGCAGAGCCCGGCTGCCAAATTGGAAACGTCCAGACATTGCACCCACAGGAAAGCTGCCAGCACTGAAAGCTCTAGCTGGTTTTCACTGTCCCTTGGAACTGCATTCGCTGCCACACAGACATTCGCGCTCTGCTAAAGCATTGCTTCGTAATGGGGCAACACTCTGTATCTCTCTCTGGCAGAGCCCGGCTGCCAAATTGGAAACGTCCAGACATTGCGCCCACAGGAAAGCTGCCAGCACTGAAAGCTCTAGCTGGTTTTCACTGTCCCTTGGAACTGCATTCGCTGCCACACAGACATTCGCGCTCTGCTAAAGCTTTGCTTCGTAATGGGGCAACACTCTGTATCTCTCTCTGGCAGAGCCCGGCTGCCAAATTGGAAACGTCCAGAGATTGCGCCCACAGGAAAGCTGCCAGCACTGAAAGCTCTAGCTGGTTTTCACTGTCCCTTGGAACTGCATTCACTGCCACACAGACATTCGCGCTCTGCTAAAGCATTGCTTCGTAATGGGGCAACACTCTGTATCTCTCTCTGGCAGAGCCCGGCTGCCAAATTGGAAACGTCCAGAGATTGCGCCCACAGGAAAGCTGCCAGCACTGAAAGCTCTAGCTGGTTTTCACTGTCCCTTGGAACTGCATTCGCTGCCACACAGACATTCGCGCTCTGCTAAAGCATTGCTTCGTAATGGGGCAACACTCTGTATCTCTCTCTGGCAGAGCCCGGCTGCCAAATTGGAAACGTCCAGAGATTGCGCCCACAGGAAAGCTGCCAGCACTGAAAGCTCTAGCTGGTTTTCACTGTCCCTTGGAACTGCATTCGCTGCCACACAGACATTCGCGCTCTGCTAAAGCATTGCTTCGTAATGGGGCAACACTCTGTATCTCTCTCTGGCAGAGCCCGGCTGCCAAATTGGAAACGTCCAGAGATTGCGCCCACAGGAAAGCTGCCAGCACTGAAAGCTCTAGCTGGTTTTCACTGTCCCTTGGAACTGCATTCGCTGCCACACAGACATTCGCGCTCTGCTAAAGCATTGCTTCGTAATGGGGCAACACTCTGTATCTCTCTCTGGCAGAGCCCGGCTGCCAAATTGGAAACGTCCAGACATTGCGCCCACAGGAAAGCTGCCAGCACTGAAAGCTCTAGCTGGTTTTCACTGTCCCTTGGAACTGCATTCGCTGCCACACAGACATTCGCGCTCTGCTAAAGCATTGCTTCGTAATGGGGCAACACTCTGTATCTCTCTCTGGCAGAGCCCGGCTGCCAAATTGGAAACGTCCAGAGATTGCGCCCACAGGAAAGCTGCCAGCACTGAAAGCTCTAGCTGGTTTTCACTGTCCCTTGGAACTGCATTCGCTGCCACACAGACATTCGCGCTCTGCTAAAGCATTGCTTCGTAATGGGGCAACACTCTGTATCTCTCTCTGGCAGAGCCCGGCTGCCAAATTGGAAACGTCCAGAGATTGCGCCCACAGGAAAGCTGCCAGCACTGAAAGCTCTAGCTGGTTTTCAGTGTCCCTTGGAACTGCATTCGCTGCCACACAGACATTCGCGCTCTGCTAAGCATTGCTTCGTAATGGGGCAACACTCTGTATCTCTCTCTGGCAGAGCCCGGCTGCCAAATTGGAAACGTCCAGAGATTGCGCCCACAGGAAAGCTGCCAGCACTGAAAGCTCTAGCTGGTTTTCACTGTCCCTTGGAACTGCATTCGCTGCCACACAGACATTCGCGCTCTGCTAAAGCATTGCTTCCTAATGGGGCAACACTCTGTATCTCTCTCTGGCAGAGCCCGGCTGCCAAATTGGAAACGTCCAGAGATTGCGCCCACAGGAAAGCTGCCAGCACTGAAAGCTCTAGCTGGTTTTCACTGTCCCTTGGAACTGCATTCGCTGCCACACAGACATTCGCGCTCTGCTAAAGCTTTGCTTCGTAATGGGGCAACACTCTGTATCTCTCTCTGGCAGAGCCCGGCTGCCAAATTGGAAACGTCCAGACATTGCGCCCACAGGAAAGCTGCCAGCACTGAAAGCTCTAGCTGGTTTTCACTGTCCCTTGGAACTGCATTCGCTGCCACACAGACATTCGCGCTCTGCTAAAGCATTGCTTCGTAATGGGGCAACACTCTGTATCTCTCTCTGGCAGAGCCCGGCTGCCAAATTGGAAACGTCCAGACATTGCGCCCACAGGAAAGCTGCCAGCACTGAAAGCTCTAGCTGGTTTTCACTGTCCCTTGGAACTGCATTCGCTGCCACACAGACATTCGCGCTCTGCTAAAGCATTGCTTCGTAATGGGGCAACACTCTGTATCTCTCTCTGGCAGAGCCCGGCTGCCAAATTGGAAACGTCCAGACATTGCGCCCACAGGAAAGCTGCCAGCACTGAAAGCTCTAGCTGGTTTTCACTGTCCCTTGGAACTGCATTCGCTGCCACACAGACATTCGCGCTCTGCTAAAGCATTGCTTCGTAATGGGGCAACACTCTGTATCTCTCTCTGGCAGAGCCCGGCTGCCAAATTGGAAACGTCCAGAGATTGCGCCCACAGGAAAGCTGCCAGCACTGAAAGCTCTAGCTGGTTTTCACTGTCCCTTGGAACTGCATTCGCTGCCACACAGACATTCGCGCTCTGCTAAAGCATTGCTTCCTAATGGGGCAACACTCTGTATCTCTCTCTGGCAGAGCCCGGCTGCCAAATTGGAAACGTCCAGAGATTGCGCCCACAGGAAAGCTGCCAGCACTGAAAGCTCTAGCTGGTTTTCACTGTCCCTTGGAACTGCATTCGCTGCCACACAGACATTCGCGCTCTGCTAAAGCATTGCTTCCTAATGGGGCAACACTCTGTATCTCTCTCTGGCAGAGCCCGGCTGCCAAATTGGAAACGTCCAGAGATTGCGCCCACAGGAAAGCTGCCAGCACTGAAAGCTCTAGCTGGTTTTCACTGTCCCTTGGAACTGCATTCGCTGCCACACAGACATTCGCGCTCTGCTAAAGCATTGCTTCGTAATGGGGCAACACTCTGTATCTCTCTCTGGCAGAGCCCGGCTGCCAAATTGGAAACGTCCAGAGATTGCGCCCACAGGAAAGCTGCCAGCACTGAAAGCTCTAGCTGGTTTTCACTGTCCCTTGGAACTGCATTCGCTGCCACACAGACATTTGCGCTCTGCTAAAGCTTAACTTGGTAATTGGGCAACGCTCTGTATCTCTCTCTGGCAGAGCCCGGCTGCCAAATTGGAAACGTCCAGAGATTGCGCCCACAGGAAAGCTGCCAGCACTGAAAGCTCTAGCTGGTTTTCACTGTCCCTTGGAACTGCATTCGCTGCCACACAGACATTCGCGCTCTGCTAAAGCATTGCTTCGTAATGGGGCAACACTCTGTATCTCTCTCTGGCAGAGCCCGGCTGCCAAATTGGAAACGTCCAGACATTGCGCCCACAGGAAAGCTGCCAGCACTGAAAGCTCTAGCTGGTTTTCACTGTCCCTTGGAACTGCATTCGCTGCCACACAGACATTCGCGCTCTGCTAAAGCATTGCTTCGTAATGGGGCAACACTCTGTATCTCTCTCTGGCAGAGCCCGGCTGCCAAATTGGAAACGTCCAGAGATTGCGCCCACAGGAAAGCTGCCAGCACTGAAAGCTCTAGCTGGTTTTCACTGTCCCTTGGAACTGCATTCGCTGCCACACAGACATTCGCGCTCTGCTAAAGCATTGCTTCGTAATGGGGCAACACTCTGTATCTCTCTCTGGCAGAGCCCGGCTGCCAAATTGGAAACGTCCAGAGATTGCGCCCACAGGAAAGCTGCCAGCACTGAAAGCTCTAGCTGGTTTTCACTGTCCCTTGGAACTGCATTCGCTGCCACACAGACATTCGCGCTCTGCTAAAGCATTGCTTCGTAATGGGGCAACACTCTGTATCTCTCTCTGGCAGAGCCCGGCTGCCAAATTGGAAACGTCCAGAGATTGCGCCCACAGGAAAGCTGCCAGCACTGAAAGCTCTAGCTGGTTTTCACTGTCCCTTGGAACTGCATTCGCTGCCACACAGACATTCGCGCTCTGCTAAAGCATTGCTTCGTAATGGGGCAACACTCTGTATCTCTCTCTGGCAGAGCCCGGCTGCCAAATTGGAAACGTCCAGACATTGCGCCCACAGGAAAGCTGCCAGCACTGAAAGCTCTAGCTGGTTTTCACTGTCCCTTGGAACTGCATTCGCTGCCACACAGACATTCGCGCTCTGCTAAAGCATTGCTTCCTAATGGGGCAACACTCTGTATCTCTCTCTGGCAGAGCCCGGCTGCCAAATTGGAAACGTCCAGAGATTGCGCCCACAGGAAAGCTGCCAGCACTGAAAGCTCTAGCTGGTTTTCACTGTCCCTTGGAACTGCATTCGCTGCCACACAGACATTCGCGCTCTGCTAAAGCATTGCTTCCTAATGGGGCAACACTCTGTATCTCTCTCTGGCAGAGCCCGGCTGCCAAATTGGAAACGTCCAGAGATTGCGCCCACAGGAAAGCTGCCAGCACTGAAAGCTCTAGCTGGTTTTCACTGTCCCTTGGAACTGCATTCGCTGCCACACAGACATTCGCGCTCTGCTAAAGCATTGCTTCGTAATGGGGCAACACTCTGTATCTCTCTCTGGCAGAGCCCGGCTGCCAAATTGGAAACGTCCGGACATTGCGCCCACAGGAAAGCTGCCAGCACTGAAAGCTCTAGCTGGTTTTCACTGTCCCTTGGAACTGCATTCGCTGCCACACAGACATTCGCGCTCTGCTAAAGCATTGCTTCCTAATGGGGCAACACTCTGTATCTCTCTCTGGCAGAGCCCGGCTGCCAAATTGGAAACGTCCAGAGACTGCGCCCACAGTGAAGCTGCCAGCACTGAAAGCTCTAGCTGGTTTTCACTGTCCCTTGGAACTGCATTCGCTGCCACACAGACATTTGCGCTCTGCTAAAGCTTAACTTGGTAATTGGGCAACACTCTGTATCTCTCTCTGGCAGAGCCCGGCTGCCAAATTGGAAACGTCCAGAGATTGCGCCCACAGGAAAGCTGCCAGCACTGAAAGCTCTAGCTGGTTTTCACTGTCCCTTGGAACTGCATTCGCTGCCACACAGACATTCGCGCTCTTCTAAAGCTTAACTTGCTAATTGGGCAACACTCTGTATCTCTCTCTGGCAGAGCCCGGCTGCCAAATTGGAAACGTCCAGAGATTGCGCCCACAGGAAAGCTGCCAGCACTGAAAGCTCTAGCTGGTTTTCACTGTCCCTTGGAACTGCATTCGCTGCCACACAGACATTCGCGCTCTGCTAAAGCATTGCTTCGTAATGGGGCAACACTCTGTATCTCTCTCTGGCAGAGCCCGGCTGCCAAATTGGAAACGTCCAGAGATTGCGCCCACAGGAAAGCTGCCAGCACTGAAAGCTCTAGCTGGTTTTCACTGTCCCTTGGAACTGCATTCGCTGCCACACAGACATTCGCGCTCTGCTAAAGCTTTGCTTCGTAATGGGGCAACACTCTGTATCTCTCTCTGGCAGAGCCCGGCTGCCAAATTGGAAACGTCCAGAGATTGCGCCCACAGGAAAGCTGCCAGCACTGAAAGCTCTAGCTGGTTTTCACTGTCCCTTGGAACTGCATTCGCTGCCACACAGACATTCGCGCTCTGCTAAAGCATTGCTTTGTAATGGGGCAACACTCTGTATCTCTCTGTGGCAGAGCCCGGCTGCCAAATTGGAAACGTCCAGACATTGCGCCCACAGGAAAGCTGCCAGCACTGAAAGCTCTAGCTGGTTTTCACTGTCCCTTGGAACTGCATTCGCTGCCACACAGACATTCGCGCTCTTCTAAAGCTTAACTTGGTAATTGGGCAACACTCTGTATCTCTCTCTGGCAGAGCCCGGCTGCCAAATTGGAAACGTCCAGAGATTGCGCCCACAGGAAAGCTGCCAGCACTGAAAGCTCTAGCTGGTTTTCACTGTCCCTTGGAACTGCATTCGCTGCCACACAGACATTCGCGCTCTGCTAAAGCATTGCTTCGTAATGGGGCAACACTCTGTATCTCTCTCTGGCAGAGCCCGGCTGCCAAATTGGAAACGTCCAGACATTGCGCCCACAGGAAAGCTGCCAGCACTGAAAGCTCTAGCTGGTTTTCACTGTCCCTTGGAACTGCATTCGCTGCCACACAGACATTCGCGCTCTGCTAAAGCTTTGCTTCGTAATGGGGCAACACTCTGTATCTCTCTCTGGCAGAGCCCGGCTGCCAAATTGGAAACGTCCAGACATTGCGCCCACAGGAAAGCTGCCAGCACTGAAAGCTCTAGCTGGTTTTCACTGTCCCTTGGAACTGCATTCGCTGCCATCACAGACATTCGCGCTCTGCTAAAGCATTGCTTCGTAATGGGGCAACACTCTGTATCTCTCTGTGGCAGAGCCCGGCTGCCAAATTGGAAACGTCCAGAGATTGCGCCCACAGGAAAGCTGCCAGCACTGAAAGCTCTAGCTGGTTTTCACTGTCCCTTGGAACTGCATTCGCTGCCACACAGACATTCGCGCTCTGCTAAAGCATTGCTTCCTAATGGGGCAACACTCTGTATCTCTCTCTGGCAGAGCCCGGCTGCCAAATTGGAAACGTCCAGAGATTGCGCCCACAGGAAAGCTGCCAGCACTGAAAGCTCTAGCTGGTTTTCACTGTCCCTTGGAACTGCATTCGCTGCCACACAGACATTCGCGCTCTGCTAAAGCATTGCTTCGTAATGGGGCAACACTCTGTATCTCTCTCTGGCAGAGCCCGGCTGCCAAATTGGAAACGTCCAGAGATTGCGCCCACAGGAAAGCTGCCAGCACTGAAAGCTCTAGCTGGTTTTCACTGTCCCTTGGAACTGCATTCGCTGCCACACAGACATTTGCGCTCTGCTAAAGCATTGCTTCGTAATGGGGCAACACTCTGTATCTCTCTCTGGCAGAGCCCGGCTGCCAAATTGGAAACGTCCAGAGATTGCGCCCACAGGAAAGCTGCCAGCACTGCAAGCTCTAGCTGGTTTTCACTGTCCCTTGGAACTGCATTCGCTGCCACACAGACATTCGCGCTCTGCTAAAGCATTGCTTCGTAATGGGGCAACACTCTGTATCTCTCTCTGGCAGAGCCCGGCTGCCAAATTGGAAACGTCCAGACATTGCGCCCACAGGAAAGCTGCCAGCACTGAAAGCTCTAGCTGGTTTTCACTGTCCCTTGGAACTGCATTCGCTGCCACACAGACATTCGCGCTCTGCTAAAGCATTGCTTCGTAATGGGGCAACACTCTGTATCTCTCTCTGGCAGAGCCCGGCTGCCAAATTGGAAACGTCCAGACATTGCGCCCACAGGAAAGCTGCCAGCACTGAAAGCTCTAGCTGGTTTTCACTGTCCCTTGGAACTGCATTCGCTGCCACACAGACATTCGCGCTCTGCTAAAGCATTGCTTCGTAATGGGGCAACACTCTGTATCTCTCTCTGGCAGAGCCCGGCTGCCAAATTGGAAACGTCCAGACATTGCGCCCACAGGAAAGCTGCCAGCACTGAAAGCTCTAGCTGGTTTTCACTGTCCCTTGGAACTGCATTCGCTGCCACACAGACATTCGCGCTCTGCTAAAGCTTTGCTTCGTAATGGGGCAACACTCTGTATCTCTCTCTGGCAGAGCCCGGCTGCCAAATTGGAAACGTCCAGAGATTGCGCCCACAGGAAAGCTGCCAGCACTGAAAGCTCTAGCTGGTTTTCACTGTCCCTTGGAACTGCATTCGCTGCCACACAGACATTCGCGCTCTGCTAAAGCATTGCTTTGTAATGGGGCAACACTCTGTATCTCTCTGTGGCAGAGCCCGGCTGCCAAATTGGAAACGTCCAGACATTGCGCCCACAGGAAAGCTGCCAGCACTGAAAGCTCTAGCTGGTTTTCACTGTCCCTTGGAACTGCATTCGCTGCCACACAGACATTCGCGCTCTTCTAAAGCTTAACTTGGTAATTGGGCAACACTCTGTATCTCTCTCTGGCAGAGCCCGGCTGCCAAATTGGAAACGTCCAGAGATTGCGCCCACAGGAAAGCTGCCAGCACTGAAAGCTCTAGCTGGTTTTCACTGTCCCTTGGAACTGCATTCGCTGCCACACAGACATTCGCGCTCTGCTAAAGCATTGCTTCCTAATGGGGCAACACTCTGTATCTCTCTCTGGCAGAGCCCGGCTGCCAAATTGGAAACGTCCAGACATTGCGCCCACAGGAAAGCTGCCAGCACTGAAAGCTCTAGCTGGTTTTCACTGTCCCTTGGAACTGCATTCGCTGCCACACAGACATTTGCGCTCTGCTAAAGCATTGCTTCGTAATGGGGCAACACTCTGTATCTCTCTCTGGCAGAGCCCGGCTGCCAAATTGGAAACGTCCAGACATTGCGCCCACAGGAAAGCTGCCAGCACTGAAAGCTCTAGCTGGTTTTCACTGTCCCTTGGAACTGCATTCGCTGCCACACAGACATTCGCGCTCTGCTAAAGCATTGCTTCGTAATGGGGCAACACTCTGTATCTCTCTCTGGCAGAGCCCGGCTGCCAAATTGGAAACGTCCAGACATTGCGCCCACAGGAAAGCTGCCAGCACTGAAAGCTCTAGCTGGTTTTCACTGTCCCTTGGAACTGCATTCGCTGCCACACAGACATTCGCGCTCTGCTAAAGCATTGC
Source organism: Mycteria americana (assembly GCF_035582795.1). Taxonomy (NCBI): domain Eukaryota; kingdom Metazoa; phylum Chordata; class Aves; order Ciconiiformes; family Ciconiidae; genus Mycteria; species Mycteria americana. The sequence goes on along the minus strand of NW_027445536.1, from coordinate 26,159 downwards.
TTCCTAATGGGGCAACACTCTGTATCTCTCTCTGGCAGAGCCCGGCTGCCAAATTGGAAACGTCCAGAGATTGCGCCCACAGGAAAGCTGCCAGCACTGAAAGCTCTAGCTGGTTTTCACTGTCCCTTGGAACTGCATTCGCTGCCACACAGACATTTGCGCTCTGCTAAAGCTTAACTTGGTAATTGGGCAACACTCTGTATCTCTCTCTGGCAGAGCCCGGCTGCCAAATTGGAAACGTCCAGAGATTGCGCCCACAGGAAAGCTGCCAGCACTGAAAGCTCTAGCTGGTTTTCACTGTCCCTTGGAACTGCATTCGCTGCCACACAGACATTCGCGCTCTGCTAAAGCATTGCTTCGTAATGGGGCAACACTCTGTATCTCTCTCTGGCAGAGCCCGGCTGCCAAATTGGAAACGTCCAGAGATTGCGCCCACAGGAAAGCTGCCAGCACTGAAAGCTCTAGCTGGTTTTCACTGTCCCTTGGAACTGCATTCGCTGCCACACAGACATTCGCGCTCTGCTAAAGCATTGCTTCCTAATGGGGCAACACTCTGTATCTCTCTCTGGCAGAGCCCAGCTGCCAAATTGGAAACGTCCAGAGATTGCGCCCACAGGAAAGCTGCCAGCACTGAAAGCTCTAGCTGGTTTTCACTGTCCCTTGGAACTGCATTCGCTGCCACACAGACATTCGCGCTCTGCTAAAGCATTGCTTCCTAATGGGGCAACACTCTGTATCTCTCTCTGGCAGAGCCCGGCTGCCAAATTGGAAACGTCCAGAGATTGCGCCCACAGGAAAGCTGCCAGCACTGAAAGCTCTAGCTGGTTTTCACTGTCCCTTGGAACTGCATTCGCTGCCACACAGACATTCGCGCTCTGCTAAAGCATTGCTTCGTAATGGGGCAACACTCTGTATCTCTCTCTGGCAGAGCCCGGCTGCCAAATTGGAAACGTCCAGAGATTGCGCCCACAGGAAAGCTGCCAGCACTGAAAGCTCTAGCTGGTTTTCACTGTCCCTTGGAACTGCATTCGCTGCCACACAGACATTCGCGCTCTGCTAAAGCATTGCTTCGTAATGGGGCAACACCCTGTATCTCTCTCTGGCAGAGCCCGGCTGCCAAATTGGAAACGTCCAGAGATTGCGCCCACAGGAAAGCTGCCAGCACTGAAAGCTCTAGCTGGTTTTCACTGTCCCTTGGAACTGCATTCGCTGCCACACAGACATTCGCGCTCTGCTAAAGCATTGCTTCCTAATGGGGCAACACTCTGTATCTCTCTCTGGCAGAGCCCGGCTGCCAAATTGGAAACGTCCAGAGATTGCGCCCACAGGAAAGCTGCCAGCACTGAAAGCTCTAGCTGGTTTTCACTGTCCCTTGGAACTGCATTCGCTGCCACACAGACATTCGCGCTCTGCTAAAGCATTGCTTCGTAATGGGGCAACACTCTGTATCTCTCTCTGGCAGAGCCCAGCTGCCAAATTGGAAACGTCCAGAGATTGCGCCCACAGGAAAGCTGCCAGCACTGAAAGCTCTAGCTGGTTTTCACTGTCCCTTGGAACTGCATTCGCTGCCACACAGACATTCGCGCTCTGCTAAAGCATTGCTTCCTAATGGGGCAACACTCTGTATCTCTCTCTGGCAGAGCCCGGCTGCCAAATTGGAAACGTCCAGAGATTGCGCCCACAGGAAAGCTGCCAGCACTGAAAGCTCTAGCTGGTTTTCACTGTCCCTTGGAACTGCATTCGCTGCCACACAGACATTCGCGCTCTGCTAAAGCATTGCTTCGTAATGGGGCAACACTCTGTATCTCTCTCTGGCAGAGCCCGGCTGCCAAATTGGAAACGTCCAGAGATTGCGCCCACAGGAAAGCTGCCAGCACTGAAAGCTCTAGCTGGTTTTCACTGTCCCTTGGAACTGCATTCGCTGCCACACAGACATTCGCGCTCCTCTAAAGCATTGCTTCGTAATGGGGCAACACCCTGTATCTCTCTCTGGCAGAGCCCGGCTGCCAAATTGGAAACGTCCAGAGATTGCGCCCACAGGAAAGCTGCCAGCACTGAAAGCTCTAGCTGGTTTTCACTGTCCCTTGGAACTGCATTCGCTGCCACACAGACATTCGCGCTCTGCTAAAGCATTGCTTCGTAATGGGGCAACACTCTGTATCTCTCTCTGGCAGAGCCCGGCTGCCAAATTGGAAACGTCCAGAGATTGCGCCCACAGGAAAGCTGCCAGCACTGAAAGCTCTAGCTGGTTTTCACTGTCCCTTGGAACTGCATTCGCTGCCACACAGACATTCGCGCTCTGCTAAGCATTGCTTCGTAATGGGGCAACACTCTGTATCTGTCTCTGGCAGAGCCCGGCTGCCAAATTGGAAACGTCCAGAGATTGCGCCCACAGGAAAGCTGCCAGCACTGAAAGCTCTAGCTGGTTTTCACTGTCCCTTGGAACTGCATTCGCTGCCACACAGACATTCGCGCTCTGCTAAAGCATTGCTTCGTAATGGGGCAACACTCTGTATCTCTCTCTGGCAGAGCCCGGCTGCCAAATTGGAAACGTCCAGAGATTGCGCCCACAGGAAAGCTGCCAGCACTGAAAGCTCTAGCTGGTTTTCACTGTCCCTTGGAACTGCATTCGCTGCCACACAGACATTCGCGCTCTGCTAAAGCATTGCTTCGTAATGGGGCAACACTCTGTATCTCTCTCTGGCAGAGCCCGGCTGCCAAATTGGAAACGTCCAGAGATTGCGCCCACAGGAAAGCTGCCAGCACTGAAAGCTCTAGCTGGTTTTCACTGTCCCTTGGAACTGCATTCGCTGCCACACAGACATTCGCGCTCTGCTAAAGCATTGCTTCCTAATGGGGCAACACTCTGTATCTCTCTCTGGCAGAGCCCGGCTGCCAAATTGGAAACGTCCAGAGATTGCGCCCACAGGAAAGCTGCCAGCACTGAAAGCTCTAGCTGGTTTTCACTGTCCCTTGGAACTGCATTCGCTGCCACACAGACATTCGCGCTCTGCTAAAGCTTTGCTTCATAATGGGGCAACACTCTGTATCTCTCTCTGGCAGAGCCCGGCTGCCAAATTGGAAACGTCCAGACATTGCGCCCACAGGAAAGCTGCCAGCACTGAAAGCTCTAGCTGGTTTTCACTGTCCCTTGGAACTGCATTCGCTGCCACACAGACATTCGCGCTCTGCTAAAGCATTGCTTCCTAATGGGGCAACACTCTGTATCTCTCTCTGGCAGAGCCCGGCTGCCAAATTGGAAACGTCCAGAGATTGCGCCCACAGGAAAGCTGCCAGCACTGAAAGCTCTAGCTGGTTTTCACTGTCCCTTGGAACTGCATTCGCTGCCACACAGACATTCGCGCTCTGCTAAAGCATTGCTTCGTAATGGGGCAACACTCTGTATCTCTCTCTGGCAGAGCCCGGCTGCCAAATTGGAAACGTCCAGAGATTGCGCCCACAGGAAAGCTGCCAGCACTGAAAGCTCTAGCTGGTTTTCACTGTCCCTTGGAACTGCATTCGCTGCCACACAGACATTCGCGCTCTGCTAAGCATTGCTTCGTAATGGGGCAACACTCTGTATCTGTCTCTGGCAGAGCCCGGCTGCCAAATTGGAAACGTCCAGAGATTGCGCCCACAGGAAAGCTGCCAGCACTGAAAGCTCTAGCTGGTTTTCACTGTCCCTTGGAACTGCATTCGCTGCCACACAGACATTCGCGCTCTGCTAAAGCATTGCTTCCTAATGGGGCAACACTCTGTATCTCTCTCTGGCAGAGCCCGGCTGCCAAATTGGAAACGTCCAGAGATTGCGCCCACAGGAAAGCTGCCAGCACTGAAAGCTCTAGCTGGTTTTCACTGTCCCTTGGAACTGCATTCGCTGCCACACAGACATTCGCGCTCTGCTAAAGCATTGCTTCCTAATGGGGCAACACTCTGTATCTCTCTCTGGCAGAGCCCGGCTGCCAAATTGGAAACGTCCAGACATTGCGCCCACAGGAAAGCTGCCAGCACTGAAAGCTCTAGCTGGTTTTCACTGTCCCTTGGAACTGCATTCGCTGCCACACAGACATTCGCGCTCTGCTAAAGCATTGCTTCATAATGGGGCAACACTCTGTATCTCTCTCTGGCAGAGCCCGGCTGCCAAATTGGAAACGTCCAGACATTGCGCCCACAGGAAAGCTGCCAGCACTGAAAGCTCTAGCTGGTTTTCACTGTCCCTTGGAACTGCATTCGCTGCCACACAGACATTCGCGCTCTGCTAAAGCATTGCTTCGTAATGGGGCAACACTCTGTATCTCTCTCTGGCAGAGCCCGGCTGCCAAATTGGAAACGTCCAGAGATTGCGCCCACAGGAAAGCTGCCAGCACTGAAAGCTCTAGCTGGTTTTCACTGTCCCTTGGAACTGCATTCGCTGCCACACAGACATTCGCGCTCTGCTAAAGCATTGCTTCGTAATGGGGCAACACTCTGTATCTCTCTCTGGCAGAGCCCGGCTGCCAAATTGGAAACGTCCAGACATTGCGCCCACAGGAAAGCTGCCAGCACTGAAAGCTCTAGCTGGTTTTCACTGTCCCTTGGAACTGCATTCGCTGCCACACAGACATTCGCGCTCTGCTAAAGCATTGCTTCGTAATGGGGCAACACTCTGTATCTCTCTCTGGCAGAGCCCGGCTGCCAAATTGGAAACGTCCAGAGATTGCGCCCACAGGAAAGCTGCCAGCACTGAAAGCTCTAGCTGGTTTTCACTGTCCCTTGGAACTGCATTCGCTGCCACACAGACATTCGCGCTCTGCTAAAGCATTGCTTCGTAATGGGGCAACACTCTGTATCTCTCTCTGGCAGAGCCCGGCTGCCAAATTGGAAACGTCCAGAGATTGCGCCCACAGGAAAGCTGCCAGCACTGAAAGCTCTAGCTGGTTTTCACTGTCCCTTGGAACTGCATTCGCTGCCACACAGACATTCGCGCTCTGCTAAGCATTGCTTCGTAATGGGGCAACACTCTGTATCTCTCTCTGGCAGAGCCCGGCTGCCAAATTGGAAACGTCCAGAGATTGCGCCCACAGGAAAGCTGCCAGCACTGAAAGCTCTAGCTGGTTTTCACTGTCCCTTGGAACTGCATTCGCTGCCACACAGACATTCGCGCTCTGCTAAAGCATTGCTTCCTAATGGGGCAACACTCTGTATCTCTCTCTGGCAGAGCCCGGCTGCCAAATTGGAAACGTCCAGAGATTGCGCCCACAGGAAAGCTGCCAGCACTGAAAGCTCTAGCTGGTTTTCACTGTCCCTTGGAACTGCATTCGCTGCCACACAGACATTCGCGCTCTGCTAAAGCATTGCTTCGTAATGGGGCAACACTCTGTATCTCTCTCTGGCAGAGCCCGGCTGCCAAATTGGAAACGTCCAGAGATTGCGCCCACAGGAAAGCTGCCAGCACTGAAAGCTCTAGCTGGTTTTCACTGTCCCTTGGAACTGCATTCGCTGCCACACAGACATTCGCGCTCTGCTAAAGCATTGCTTCCTAATGGGGCAACACTCTGTATCTCTCTCTGGCAGAGCCCGGCTGCCAAATTGGAAACGTCCAGACATTGCGCCCACAGGAAAGCTGCCAGCACTGAAAGCTCTAGCTGGTTTTCACTGTCCCTTGGAACTGCATTCGCTGCCACACAGACATTCGCGCTCTGCTAAAGCTTTGCTTCTTAATGGGGCAACACTCTGTATCTCTCTCTGGCAGAGCCCGGCTGCCAAATTGGAAACGTCCAGACATTGCGCCCACAGGAAAGCTGCCAGCACTGAAAGCTCTAGCTGGTTTTCACTGTCCCTTGGAACTGCATTCGCTGCCACACAGACATTCGCGCTCTGCTAAAGCATTGCTTCGTAATGGGGCAACACTCTGTATCTCTCTCTGGCAGAGCCCGGCTGCCAAATTGGAAACGTCCAGAGATTGCGCCCACAGGAAAGCTGCCAGCACTGAAAGCTCTAGCTGGTTTTCACTGTCCCTTGGAACTGCATTCGCTGCCACACAGACATTTGCGCTCTGCTAAAGCATTGCTTCGTAATGGGGCAACACTCTGTATCTCTCTCTGGCAGAGCCCGGCTGCCAAATTGGAAACGTCCAGAGATTGCGCCCACAGGAAAGCTGCCAGCACTGAAAGCTCTAGCTGGTTTTCACTGTCCCTTGGAACTGCATTCGCTGCCACACATTCGCGCTCTGCTAAAGCATTGCTTCGTAATGGGGCAACACTCTGTATCTCTCTCTGGCAGAGCCCGGCTGCCAAATTGGAAACGTCCAGAGATTGCGCCCACAGGAAAGCTGCCAGCACTGAAAGCTCTAGCTGGTTTTCACTGTCCCTTGGAACTGCATTCGCTGCCACACAGACATTCGCGCTCTGCTAAAGCATTGCTTCCTAATGGGGCAACACTCTGTATCTCTCTCTGGCAGAGCCCGGCTGCCAAATTGGAAACGTCCAGAGATTGCGCCCACAGGAAAGCTGCCAGCACTGAAAGCTCTAGCTGGTTTTCACTGTCCCTTGGAACTGCATTCGCTGCCACACAGACATTCGCGCTCTGCTAAAGCATTGCTTCGTAATGGGGCAACACTCTGTATCTCTCTCTGGCAGAGCCCGGCTGCCAAATTGGAAACGTCCAGAGATTGCGCCCACAGGAAAGCTGCCAGCACTGAAAGCTCTAGCTGGTTTTCACTGTCCCTTGGAACTGCATTCGCTGCCACACAGACATTTGCGCTCTGCTAAAGCTTAACTTGGTAATTGGGCAACACTCTGTATCTCTCTCTGGCAGAGCCCGGCTGCCAAATTGGAAACGTCCAGAGATTGCGCCCACAGGAAAGCTGCCAGCACTGAAAGCTCTAGCTGGTTTTCACTGTCCCTTGGAACTGCATTCGCTGCCACACAGACATTCGCGCTCTGCTAAAGCTTAACTTGGTAATTGGGCAACACTCTGTATCTCTCTCTGGCAGAGCCCGGCTGCCAAATTGGAAACGTCCAGAGATTGCGCCCACAGGAAAGCTGCCAGCACTGAAAGCTCTAGCTGGTTTTCACTGTCCCTTGGAACTGCATTCGCTGCCACACAGACATTCGCGCTCTGCTAAAGCATTGCTTCGTAATGGGGCAACACTCTGTATCTCTCTCTGGCAGAGCCCGGCTGCCAAATTGGAAACGTCCAGAGATTGCGCCCACAGGAAAGCTGCCAGCACTGAAAGCTCTAGCTGGTTTTCACTGTCCCTTGGAACTGCATTCGCTGCCACACAGACATTCGCGCTCTGCTAAAGCATTGCTTCGTAATGGGGCAACACTCTGTATCTCTCTCTGGCAGAGCCCGTCTGCCAAATTGGAAACGTCCAGAGATTGCGCCCACAGGAAAGCTGCCAGCACTGAAAGCTCTAGCTGGTTTTCACTGTCCCTTGGAACTGCATTCGCTGCCACACAGACATTCGCGCTCTGCTAAAGCATTGCTTCGTAATGGGGCAACACTCTGTATCTCTCTCTGGCAGAGCCCGGCTGCCAAATTGGAAACGTCCAGACATTGCGCCCACAGGAAAGCTGCCAGCACTGAAAGCTCTAGCTGGTTTTCACTGTCCCTTGGAACTGCATTCGCTGCCACACAGACATTCGCGCTCTGCTAAAGCATTGCTTCCTAATGGGGCAACACTCTGTATCTCTCTCTGGCAGAGCCCGGCTGCCAAATTGGAAACGTCCAGACATTGCGCCCACAGGAAAGCTGCCAGCACTGAAAGCTCTAGCTGGTTTTCACTGTCCCTTGGAACTGCATTCGCTGCCACACAGACATTCGCGCTCTGCTAAAGCATTGCTTCGTAATGGGGCAACACTCTGTATCTCTCTCTGGCAGAGCCCGGCTGCCAAATTGGAAACGTCCAGAGATTGCGCCCACAGGAAAGCTGCCAGCACTGAAAGCTCTAGCTGGTTTTCACTGTCCCTTGGAACTGCATTCGCTGCCACACAGACATTCGCGCTCTGCTAAAGCATTGCTTCCTAATGGGGCAACACTCTGTATCTCTCTCTGGCAGAGCCCGGCTGCCAAATTGGAAACGTCCAGAGATTGCGCCCACAGGAAAGCTGCCAGCACTGAAAGCTCTAGCTGGTTTTCACTGTCCCTTGGAACTGCATTCGCTGCCACACAGACATTCGCGCTCTGCTAAAGCATTGCTTCGTAATGGGGCAACACTCTGTATCTCTCTCTGGCAGAGCCCGGCTGCCAAATTGGAAACGTCCAGAGATTGCGCCCACAGGAAAGCTGCCAGCACTGAAAGCTCTAGCTGGTTTTCACTGTCCCTTGGAACTGCATTCGCTGCCACACAGACATTTGCGCTCTGCTAAAGCATTGCTTCGTAATGGGGCAACACTCTGTATCTCTCTCTGGCAGAGCCCGGCTGCCAAATTGGAAACGTCCAGAGATTGCGCCCACAGGAAAGCTGCCAGCACTGAAAGCTCTAGCTGGTTTTCACTGTCCCTTGGAACTGCATTCGCTGCCACACATTCGCGCTCTGCTAAAGCATTGCTTCGTAATGGGGCAACACTCTGTATCTCTCTCTGGCAGAGCCCGGCTGCCAAATTGGAAACGTCCAGAGATTGCGCCCACAGGAAAGCTGCCAGCACTGAAAGCTCTAGCTGGTTTTCACTGTCCCTTGGAACTGCATTCGCTGCCACACAGACATTCGCGCTCTGCTAAAGCATTGCTTCGTAATGGGGCAACACTCTGTATCTCTCTCTGGCAGAGCCCGGCTGCCAAATTGGAAACGTCCAGACATTGCGCCCACAGGAAAGCTGCCAGCACTGAAAGCTCTAGCTGGTTTTCACTGTCCCTTGGAACTGCATTCGCTGCCACACAGACATTCGCGCTCTGCTAAAGCATTGCTTCGTAATGGGGCAACACTCTGTATCTCTCTCTGGCAGAGCCCGGCTGCCAAATTGGAAACGTCCAGAGATTGCGCCCACAGGAAAGCTGCCAGCACTGAAAGCTCTAGCTGGTTTTCACTGTCCCTTGGAACTGCATTCGCTGCCACACAGACATTTGCGCTCTGCTAAAGCTTAACTTGGTAATTGGGCAACACTCTGTATCTCTCTCTGGCAGAGCCCGGCTGCCAAATTGGAAACGTCCAGAGATTGCGCCCACAGGAAAGCTGCCAGCACTGAAAGCTCTAGCTGGTTTTCACTGTCCCTTGGAACTGCATTCGCTGCCACACAGACATTCGCGCTCTGCTAAAGCTTAACTTGGTATTTGGGCAACACTCTGTATCTCTCTCTGGCAGAGCCCGGCTGCCAAATTGGAAACGTCCAGAGATTGCGCCCACAGGAAAGCTGCCAGCACTGAAAGCTCTAGCTGGTTTTCACTGTCTCTTGGAACTGCATTCGCTGCCACACAGACATTCGCGCTCTGCTAAAGCATTGCTTCGTAATGGGGCAACACTCTGTATCTCTCTCTGGCAGAGCCCGGCTGCCAAATTGGAAACGTCCAGAGATTGCGCCCACAGGAAAGCTGCCAGCACTGAAAGCTCTAGCTGGTTTTCACTGTCCCTTGGAACTGCATTCGCTGCCACACAGACATTCGCGCTCTGCTAAAGCATTGCTTCCTAATGGGGCAACACTCTGTATCTCTCTCTGGCAGAGCCCGGCTGCCAAATTGGAAACGTCCAGAGATTGCGCCCACAGGAAAGCTGCCAGCACTGAAAGCTCTAGCTGGTTTTCACTGTCCCTTGGAACTGCATTCGCTGCCACACAGACATTCGCGCTCTGCTAAAGCTTTGCTTCGTAATGGGGCAACACTCTGTATCTCTCTCTGGCAGAGCCCGGCTGCCAAATTGGAAACGTCCAGAGATTGCGCCCACAGGAAAGCTGCCAGCACTGAAAGCTCTAGCTGGTTTTCACTGTCCCTTGGAACTGCATTCGCTGCCACACAGACATTCGCGCTCTGCTAAAGCATTGCTTCGTAATGGGGCAACACTCTGTATCTCTCTCTGGCAGAGCCCGGCTGCCAAATTGGAAACGTCCAGACATTGCGCCCACAGGAAAGCTGCCAGCACTGAAAGCTCTAGCTGGTTTTCACTGTCCCTTGGAACTGCATTCGCTGCCACACAGACATTCGCGCTCTGCTAAAGCATTGCTTCCTAATGGGGCAACACTCTGTATCTCTCTCTGGCAGAGCCCGGCTGCCAAATTGGAAACGTCCAGAGATTGCGCCCACAGGAAAGCTGCCAGCACTGAAAGCTCTAGCTGGTTTTCACTGTCCCTTGGAACTGCATTCGCTGCCACACAGACATTCGCGCTCTGCTAAAGCATTGCTTCGTAATGGGGCAACACTCTGTATCTCTCTCTGGCAGAGCCCGGCTGCCAAATTGGAAACGTCCAGAGATTGCGCCCACAGGAAAGCTGCCAGCACTGAAAGCTCTAGCTGGTTTTCACTGTCCCTTGGAACTGCATTCGCTGCCACACAGACATTCGCGCTCTGCTAAAGCATTGCTTCCTAATGGGGCAACACTCTGTATCTCTCTCTGGCAGAGCCCGGCTGCCAAATTGGAAACGTCCAGAGATTGCGCCCACAGGAAAGCTGCCAGCACTGAAAGCTCTAGCTGGTTTTCACTGTCCCTTGGAACTGCATTCGCTGCCACACAGACATTCGCGCTCTGCTAAAGCATTGCTTCGTAATGGGGCAACACTCTGTATCTCTCTCTGGCAGAGCCCGGCTGCCAAATTGGAAACGTCCAGAGATTGCGCCCACAGGAAAGCTGCCAGCACTGCAAGCTCTAGCTGGTTTTCACTGTCCCTTGGAACTGCATTCGCTGCCACACAGACATTCGCGCTCTGCTAAAGCATTGCTTCGTAATGGGGCAACACTCTGTATCTCTCTCTGGCAGAGCCCGGCTGCCAAATTGGAAACGTCCAGAGATTGCGCCCACAGGAAAGCTGCCAGCACTGAAAGCTCTAGCTGGTTTTCACTGTCCCTTGGAACTGCATTCGCTGCCACACAGACATTCGCGCTCTGCTAAAGCATTGCTTCGTAATGGGGCAACACTCTGTATCTCTCTCTGGCAGAGCCCGGCTGCCAAATTGGAAACGTCCAGAGATTGCGCCCACAGGAAAGCTGCCAGCACTGAAAGCTCTAGCTGGTTTTCACTGTCCCTTGGAACTGCATTCGCTGCCACACAGACATTCGCGCTCTGCTAAAGCATTGCTTCCTAATGGGGCAACACTCTGTATCTCTCTCTGGCAGAGCCCGGCTGCCAAATTGGAAACGTCCAGAGATTGCGCCCACAGGAAAGCTGCCAGCACTGAAAGCTCTAGCTGGTTTTCACTGTCCCTTGGAACTGCATTCGCTGCCACACAGACATTCGCGCTCTGCTAAAGCATTGCTTCGTAATGGGGCAACACTCTGTATCTCTCTCTGGCAGAGCCCGGCTGCCAAATTGGAAACGTCCAGAGATTGCGCCCACAGGAAAGCTGCCAGCACTGAAAGCTCTAGCTGGTTTTCACTGTCCCTTGGAACTGCATTCGCTGCCACACAGACATTTGCGCTCTGCTAAAGCATTGCTTCGTAATGGGGCAACACTCTGTATCTCTCTCTGGCAGAGCCCGGCTGCCAAATTGGAAACGTCCAGAGATTGCGCCCACAGGAAAGCTGCCAGCACTGAAAGCTCTAGCTGGTTTTCACTGTCCCTTGGAACTGCATTCGCTGCCACACAGACATTCGCGCTCTGCTAAAGCATTGCTTCGTAATGGGGCAACACTCTGTATCTCTCTCTGGCAGAGCCCGGCTGCCAAATTGGAAACGTCCAGAGATTGCGCCCACAGGAAAGCTGCCAGCACTGAAAGCTCTAGCTGGTTTTCACTGTCTCTTGGAACTGCATTCGCTGCCACACAGACATTCGCGCTCTGCTAAAGCATTGCTTCGTAATGGGGCAACACTCTGTATCTCTCTCTGGCAGAGCCCGGCTGCCAAATTGGAAACGTCCAGAGATTGCGCCCACAGGAAAGCTGCCAGCACTGAAAGCTCTAGCTGGTTTTCACTGTCCCTTGGAACTGCATTCGCTGCCACACAGACATTCGCGCTCTGCTAAAGCATTGCTTCCTAATGGGGCAACACTCTGTATCTCTCTCTGGCAGAGCCCGGCTGCCAAATTGGAAACGTCCAGACATTGCGCCCACAGGAAAGCTGCCAGCACTGAAAGCTCTAGCTGGTTTTCACTGTCCCTTGGAACTGCATTCGCTGCCACACAGACATTCGCGCTCTGCTAAAGCATTGCTTCGTAATGGGGCAACACTCTGTATCTCTCTCTGGCAGAGCCCGGCTGCCAAATTGGAAACGTCCAGAGATTGCGCCCACAGGAAAGCTGCCAGCACTGAAAGCTCTAGGTGGTTTTCACTGTCCCTTGGAACTGCATTCGCTGCCACACAGACATTCGCGCTCTGCTAAAGCATTGCTTCGTAATGGGGCAACACTCTGTATCTCTCTCTGGCAGAGCCCGGCTGCCAAATTGGAAACGTCCAGAGATTGCGCCCACAGGAAAGCTGCCAGCACTGAAAGCTCTAGCTGGTTTTCACTGTCCCTTGGAACTGCATTCGCTGCCACACAGACATTCGCGCTCTGCTAAAGCATTGCTTCGTAATGGGGCAACACTCTGTATCTCTCTGTGGCAGAGCCCGGCTGCCAAATTGGAAACGTCCAGACATTGCGCCCACAGGAAAGCTGCCAGCACTGAAAGCTCTAGCTGGTTTTCACTGTCCCTTGGAACTGCATTCGCTGCCACACAGACATTCGCGCTCTGCTAAAGCATTGCTTCGTAATGGGGCAACACTCTGTATCTCTCTCTGGCAGAGCCCGGCTGCCAAATTGGAAACGTCCAGAGATTGCGCCCACAGGAAAGCTGCCAGCACTGAAAGCTCTAGCTGGTTTTCACTGTCCCTTGGAACTGCATTCGCTGCCACACAGACATTCGCGCTCTGCTAAAGCATTGCTTCGTAATGGGGCAACACTCTGTATCTCTCTCTGGCAGAGCCCGGCTGCCAAATTGGAAACGTCCAGACATTGCGCCCACAGGAAAGCTGCCAGCACTGAAAGCTCTAGCTGGTTTTCACTGTCCCTTGGAACTGCATTCGCTGCCACACAGACATTCGCGCTCTGCTAAAGCATTGCTTCGTAATGGGGCAACACTCTGTATCTCTCTCTGGCAGAGCCCGGCTGCCAAATTGGAAACGTCCAGAGATTGCGCCCACAGGAAAGCTGCCAGCACTGCAAGCTCTAGCTGGTTTTCACTGTCCCTTGGAACTGCATTCGCTGCCACACAGACATTCGCGCTCTGCTAAAGCATTGCTTCGTAATGGGGCAACACTCTGTATCTCTCTCTGGCAGAGCCCGTCTGCCAAATTGGAAACGTCCAGACATTGCGCCCACAGGAAAGCTGCCAGCACTGAAAGCTCTAGCTGGTTTTCACTGTCCCTTGGAACTGCATTCGCTGCCACACAGACATTCGCGCTCTGCTAAAGCATTGCTTCCTAATGGGGCAACACTCTGTATCTCTCTCTGGCAGAGCCCGGCTGCCAAATTGGAAACGTCCAGACATTGCGCCCACAGGAAAGCTGCCAGCACTGAAAGCTCTAGCTGGTTTTCACTGTCCCTTGGAACTGCATTCGCTGCCACACAGACATTCGCGCTCTGCTAAAGCATTGCTTCGTAATGGGGCAACACTCTGTATCTCTCTCTGGCAGAGCCCGGCTGCCAAATTGGAAACGTCCAGAGATTGCGCCCACAGGAAAGCTGCCAGCACTGAAAGCTCTAGCTGGTTTTCACTGTCCCTTGGAACTGCATTCGCTGCCACACAGACATTCGCGCTCTGCTAAAGCATTGCTTCCTAATGGGGCAACACTCTGTATCTCTCTCTGGCAGAGCCCGGCTGCCAAATTGGAAACGTCCAGAGATTGCGCCCACAGGAAAGCTGCCAGCACTGAAAGCTCTAGCTGGTTTTCACTGTCCCTTGGAACTGCATTCGCTGCCACACAGACATTCGCGCTCTGCTAAAGCATTGCTTCCTAATGGGGCAACACTCTGTATCTCTCTCTGGCAGAGCCCGGCTGCCAAATTGGAAACGTCCAGACATTGCGCCCACAGGAAAGCTGCCAGCACTGAAAGCTCTAGCTGGTTTTCACTGTCCCTTGGAACTGCATTCGCTGCCACACAGACATTCGCGCTCTGCTAAAGCATTGCTTCGTAATGGGGCAACACTCTGTATCTCTCTCTGGCAGAGCCCGGCTGCCAAATTGGAAACGTCCAGAGATTGCGCCCACAGGAAAGCTGCCAGCACTGAAAGCTCTAGCTGGTTTTCACTGTCCCTTGGAACTGCATTCGCTGCCACACAGACATTCGCGCTCTGCTAAAGCATTGCTTCGTAATGGGGCAACACTCTGTATCTCTCTCTGGCAGAGCCCGGCTGCCAAATTGGAAACGTCCAGAGATTGCGCCCACAGGAAAGCTGCCAGCACTGAAAGCTCTAGCTGGTTTTCACTGTCCCTGGGAACTGCATTCGCTGCCACACAGACATTCGCGCTCTGCTAAAGCATTGCTTCGTAATGGGGCAACACTCTGTATCTCTCTGTGGCAGAGCCCGGCTGCCAAATTGGAAACGTCCAGACATTGCGCCCACAGGAAAGCTGCCAGCACTGAAAGCTCTAGCTGGTTTTCACTGTCCCTTGGAACTGCATTCGCTGCCACACAGACATTCGCGCTCTGCTAAAGCATTGCTTCCTAATGGGGCAACACTCTGTATCTCTCTCTGGCAGAGCCCGGCTGCCAAATTGGAAACGTCCAGACATTGCGCCCACAGGAAAGCTGCCAGCACTGAAAGCTCTAGCTGGTTTTCACTGTCCCTTGGAACTGCATTCGCTGCCACACAGACATTCGCGCTCTGCTAAAGCTTTGCTTCGTAATGGGGCAACACTCTGTATCTCTCTCTGGCAGAGCCCGGCTGCCAAATTGGAAACGTCCAGAGATTGCGCCCACAGGAAAGCTGCCAGCACTGAAAGCTCTAGCTGGTTTTCACTGTCCCTTGGAACTGCATTCGCTGCCACACAGACATTCGCGCTCTGCTAAAGCATTGCTTCGTAATGGGGCAACACTCTGTATCTCTCTCTGGCAGAGCCCGGCTGCCAAATTGGAAACGTCCAGAGATTGCGCCCACAGGAAAGCTGCCAGCACTGAAAGCTCTAGCTGGTTTTCACTGTCCCTTGGAACTGCATTCGCTGCCACACAGACATTCGCGCTCTGCTAAAGCATTGCTTCCTAATGGGGCAACACTCTGTATCTCTCTCTGGCAGAGCCCGGCTGCCAAATTGGAAACGTCCAGAGATTGCGCCCACAGGAAAGCTGCCAGCACTGAAAGCTCTAGCTGGTTTTCACTGTCCCTTGGAACTGCATTCGCTGCCACACATTCGCGCTCTGCTAAAGCATTGCTTCCTAATTGGGCAACACTCTGTATCTCTCTCTGGCAGAGCCCGGCTGCCAAATTGGAAACGTCCAGAGATTGCGCCCACAGGAAAGCTGCCAGCACTGAAAGCTCTAGCTGGTTTTCACTGTCCCTTGGAACTGCATTCGCTGCCACACAGACATTCGCGCTCTGCTAAAGCATTGCTTCGTAATGGGGCAACACTCTGTATCTCTCTCTGGCAGAGCCCGGCTGCCAAATTGGAAACGTCCAGACATTGCGCCCACAGGAAAGCTGCCAGCACTGAAAGCTCTAGCTGGTTTTCACTGTCCCTTGGAACTGCATTCGCTGCCACACAGACATTCGCGCTCTGCTAAAGCATTGCTTCGTAATGGGGCAACACTCTGTATCTCTCTCTGGCAGAGCCCGGCTGCCAAATTGGAAACGTCCAGACATTGCGCCCACAGGAAAGCTGCCAGCACTGAAAGCTCTAGCTGGTTTTCACTGTCCCTTGGAACTGCATTCGCTGCCACACAGACATTTGCGCTCTGCTAAAGCTTAACTTGGTAATTGGGCAACACTCTGTATCTCTCTCTGGCAGAGCCCGGCTGCCAAATTGGAAACGTCCAGAGATTGCGCCCACAGGAAAGCTGCCAGCACTGAAAGCTCTAGCTGGTTTTCACTGTCCCTTGGAACTGCATTCGCTGCCACACAGACATTTGCGCTCTGCTAAAGCTTAACTTGGTAATTGGGCAACACTCTGTATCTCTCTGTGGCAGAGCCCGGCTGCCAAATTGGAAACGTCCAGACATTGCGCCCACAGGAAAGCTGCCAGCACTGAAAGCTCTAGCTGGTTTTCACTGTCCCTTGGAACTGCATTCGCTGCCACACAGACATTCGCGCTCTGCTAAAGCATTGCTTCCTAATGGGGCAACACTCTGTATCTCTCTCTGGCAGAGCCCGGCTGCCAAATTGGAAACGTCCAGACATTGCGCCCACAGGAAAGCTGCCAGCACTGAAAGCTCTAGCTGGTTTTCACTGTCCCTTGGAACTGCATTCGCTGCCACACAGACATTCGCGCTCTGCTAAAGCTTTGCTTCGTAATGGGGCAACACTCTGTATCTCTCTCTGGCAGAGCCCGGCTGCCAAATTGGAAACGTCCAGAGATTGCGCCCACAGGAAAGCTGCCAGCACTGAAAGCTCTAGCTGGTTTTCACTGTCCCTTGGAACTGCATTCGCTGCCACACAGACATTCGCGCTCTGCTAAAGCATTGCTTCGTAATGGGGCAACACTCTGTATCTCTCTCTGGCAGAGCCCGGCTGCCAAATTGGAAACGTCCAGACATTGCGCCCACAGGAAAGCTGCCAGCACTGAAAGCTCTAGCTGGTTTTCACTGTCCCTTGGAACTGCATTCGCTGCCACACAGACATTCGCGCTCTGCTAAAGCATTGCTTCCTAATGGGGCAACACTCTGTATCTCTCTCTGGCAGAGCCCGGCTGCCAAATTGGAAACGTCCAGAGATTGCGCCCACAGGAAAGCTGCCAGCACTGAAAGCTCTAGCTGGTTTTCACTGTCCCTTGGAACTGCATTCGCTGCCACACATTCGCGCTCTGCTAAAGCATTGCTTCCTAATTGGGCAACACTCTGTATCTCTCTCTGGCAGAGCCCGGCTGCCAAATTGGAAACGTCCAGAGATTGCGCCCACAGGAAAGCTGCCAGCACTGAAAGCTCTAGCTGGTTTTCACTGTCCCTTGGAACTGCATTCGCTGCCACACAGACATTCGCGCTCTGCTAAAGCATTGCTTCGTAATGGGGCAACACTCTGTATCTCTCTCTGGCAGAGCCCGGCTGCCAAATTGGAAACGTCCAGACATTGCGCCCACAGGAAAGCTGCCAGCACTGAAAGCTCTAGCTGGTTTTCACTGTCCCTTGGAACTGCATTCGCTGCCACACAGACATTCGCGCTCTGCTAAAGCATTGCTTCGTAATGGGGCAACACTCTGTATCTCTCTCTGGCAGAGCCCGGCTGCCAAATTGGAAACGTCCAGACATTGCGCCCACAGGAAAGCTGCCAGCACTGAAAGCTCTAGCTGGTTTTCACTGTCCCTTGGAACTGCATTCGCTGCCACACAGACATTCGCGCTCTGCTAAAGCATTGCTTCGTAATGGGGCAACACTCTGTATCTCTCTCTGGCAGAGCCCGGCTGCCAAATTGGAAACGTCCAGAGATTGCGCCCACAGGAAAGCTGCCAGCACTGAAAGCTCTAGCTGGTTTTCACTGTCCCTTGGAACTGCATTCGCTGCCACACAGACATTCGCGCTCTGCTAAAGCATTGCTTCCTAATGGGGCAACACTCTGTATCTCTCTCTGGCAGAGCCCGGCTGCCAAATTGGAAACGTCCAGAGATTGCGCCCACAGGAAAGCTGCCAGCACTGAAAGCTCTAGCTGGTTTTCACTGTCCCTTGGAACTGCATTCGCTGCCACACAGACATTCGCGCTCTGCTAAAGCATTGCTTCCTAATGGGGCAACACTCTGTATCTCTCTCTGGCAGAGCCCGGCTGCCAAATTGGAAACGTCCAGACATTGCGCCCACAGGAAAGCTGCCAGCACTGAAAGCTCTAGCTGGTTTTCACTGTCCCTTGGAACTGCATTCGCTGCCACACAGACATTCGCGCTCTGCTAAAGCATTGCTTCGTAATGGGGCAACACTCTGTATCTCTCTCTGGCAGAGCCCGGCTGCCAAATTGGAAACGTCCAGAGATTGCGCCCACAGGAAAGCTGCCAGCACTGAAAGCTCTAGCTGGTTTTCACTGTCCCTTGGAACTGCATTCGCTGCCACACAGACATTCGCGCTCTGCTAAAGCATTGCTTCGTAATGGGGCAACACTCTGTATCTCTCTCTGGCAGAGCCCGGCTGCCAAATTGGAAACGTCCAGAGATTGCGCCCACAGGAAAGCTGCCAGCACTGAAAGCTCTAGCTGGTTTTCACTGTCCCTGGGAACTGCATTCGCTGCCACACAGACATTCGCGCTCTGCTAAAGCATTGCTTCGTAATGGGGCAACACTCTGTATCTCTCTGTGGCAGAGCCCGGCTGCCAAATTGGAAACGTCCAGACATTGCGCCCACAGGAAAGCTGCCAGCACTGAAAGCTCTAGCTGGTTTTCACTGTCCCTTGGAACTGCATTCGCTGCCACACAGACATTCGCGCTCTGCTAAAGCATTGCTTCCTAATGGGGCAACACTCTGTATCTCTCTCTGGCAGAGCCCGGCTGCCAAATTGGAAACGTCCAGACATTGCGCCCACAGGAAAGCTGCCAGCACTGAAAGCTCTAGCTGGTTTTCACTGTCCCTTGGAACTGCATTCGCTGCCACACAGACATTCGCGCTCTGCTAAAGCTTTGCTTCGTAATGGGGCAACACTCTGTATCTCTCTCTGGCAGAGCCCGGCTGCCAAATTGGAAACGTCCAGAGATTGCGCCCACAGGAAAGCTGCCAGCACTGAAAGCTCTAGCTGGTTTTCACTGTCCCTTGGAACTGCATTCGCTGCCACACAGACATTCGCGCTCTGCTAAAGCATTGCTTCGTAATGGGGCAACACTCTGTATCTCTCTCTGGCAGAGCCCGGCTGCCAAATTGGAAACGTCCAGAGATTGCGCCCACAGGAAAGCTGCCAGCACTGAAAGCTCTAGCTGGTTTTCACTGTCCCTTGGAACTGCATTCGCTGCCACACAGACATTCGCGCTCTGCTAAAGCATTGCTTCCTAATGGGGCAACACTCTGTATCTCTCTCTGGCAGAGCCCGGCTGCCAAATTGGAAACGTCCAGAGATTGCGCCCACAGGAAAGCTGCCAGCACTGAAAGCTCTAGCTGGTTTTCACTGTCCCTTGGAACTGCATTCGCTGCCACACATTCGCGCTCTGCTAAAGCATTGCTTCCTAATTGGGCAACACTCTGTATCTCTCTCTGGCAGAGCCCGGCTGCCAAATTGGAAACGTCCAGAGATTGCGCCCACAGGAAAGCTGCCAGCACTGAAAGCTCTAGCTGGTTTTCACTGTCCCTTGGAACTGCATTCGCTGCCACACAGACATTCGCGCTCTGCTAAAGCATTGCTTCGTAATGGGGCAACACTCTGTATCTCTCTCTGGCAGAGCCCGGCTGCCAAATTGGAAACGTCCAGACATTGCGCCCACAGGAAAGCTGCCAGCACTGAAAGCTCTAGCTGGTTTTCACTGTCCCTTGGAACTGCATTCGCTGCCACACAGACATTCGCGCTCTGCTAAAGCATTGCTTCGTAATGGGGCAACACTCTGTATCTCTCTCTGGCAGAGCCCGGCTGCCAAATTGGAAACGTCCAGAGATTGCGCCCACAGGAAAGCTGCCAGCACTGAAAGCTCTAGCTGGTTTTCACTGTCCCTTGGAACTGCATTCGCTGCCACACAGACATTTGCGCTCTGCTAAAGCTTAACTTGGTAATTGGGCAACACTCTGTATCTCTCTCTGGCAGAGCCCGGCTGCCAAATTGGAAACGTCCAGAGATTGCGCCCACAGGAAAGCTGCCAGCACTGAAAGCTCTAGCTGGTTTTCACTGTCCCTTGGAACTGCATTCGCTGCCACACAGACATTTGCGCTCTGCTAAAGCTTAACTTGGTAATTGGGCAACACTCTGTATCTCTCTGTGGCAGAGCCCGGCTGCCAAATTGGAAACGTCCAGACATTGCGCCCACAGGAAAGCTGCCAGCACTGAAAGCTCTAGCTGGTTTTCACTGTCCCTTGGAACTGCATTCGCTGCCACACAGACATTCGCGCTCTGCTAAAGCATTGCTTCCTAATGGGGCAACACTCTGTATCTCTCTCTGGCAGAGCCCGGCTGCCAAATTGGAAACGTCCAGACATTGCGCCCACAGGAAAGCTGCCAGCACTGAAAGCTCTAGCTGGTTTTCACTGTCCCTTGGAACTGCATTCGCTGCCACACAGACATTCGCGCTCTGCTAAAGCTTTGCTTCGTAATGGGGCAACACTCTGTATCTCTCTCTGGCAGAGCCCGGCTGCCAAATTGGAAACGTCCAGAGATTGCGCCCACAGGAAAGCTGCCAGCACTGAAAGCTCTAGCTGGTTTTCACTGTCCCTTGGAACTGCATTCGCTGCCACACAGACATTCGCGCTCTGCTAAAGCATTGCTTCGTAATGGGGCAACACTCTGTATCTCTCTCTGGCAGAGCCCGGCTGCCAAATTGGAAACGTCCAGACATTGCGCCCACAGGAAAGCTGCCAGCACTGAAAGCTCTAGCTGGTTTTCACTGTCCCTTGGAACTGCATTCGCTGCCACACAGACATTCGCGCTCTGCTAAAGCATTGCTTCCTAATGGGGCAACACTCTGTATCTCTCTCTGGCAGAGCCCGGCTGCCAAATTGGAAACGTCCAGAGATTGCGCCCACAGGAAAGCTGCCAGCACTGAAAGCTCTAGCTGGTTTTCACTGTCCCTTGGAACTGCATTCGCTGCCACACATTCGCGCTCTGCTAAAGCATTGCTTCCTAATTGGGCAACACTCTGTATCTCTCTCTGGCAGAGCCCGGCTGCCAAATTGGAAACGTCCAGAGATTGCGCCCACAGGAAAGCTGCCAGCACTGAAAGCTCTAGCTGGTTTTCACTGTCCCTTGGAACTGCATTCGCTGCCACACAGACATTCGCGCTCTGCTAAAGCATTGCTTCGTAATGGGGCAACACTCTGTATCTCTCTCTGGCAGAGCCCGGCTGCCAAATTGGAAACGTCCAGACATTGCGCCCACAGGAAAGCTGCCAGCACTGAAAGCTCTAGCTGGTTTTCACTGTCCCTTGGAACTGCATTCGCTGCCACACAGACATTCGCGCTCTGCTAAAGCATTGCTTCGTAATGGGGCAACACTCTGTATCTCTCTCTGGCAGAGCCCGGCTGCCAAATTGGAAACGTCCAGAGATTGCGCCCACAGGAAAGCTGCCAGCACTGAAAGCTCTAGCTGGTTTTCACTGTCCCTTGGAACTGCATTCGCTGCCACACAGACATTCGCGCTCTGCTAAAGCTTAACTTGGTAATTGGGCAACACTCTGTATCTCTCTCTGGCAGAGCCCGGCTGGCAAATTGGAAACGTCCAGACATTGCGCCCACAGGAAAGCTGCCAGCACTGAAAGCTCTAGCTGGTTTTCACTGTCCCTTGGAACTGCATTCGCTGCCACACAGACATTCGCGCTCTGCTAAAGCATTGCTTCGTAATGGGGCAACACTCTGTATCTCTCTCTGGCAGAGCCCGGCTGCCAAATTGGAAACGTCCAGACATTGCGCCCACAGGAAAGCTGCCAGCACTGAAAGCTCTAGCTGGTTTTCACTGTCCCTTGGAACTGCATTTGCTGCCACACAGACATTCGCGCTCTGCTAAAGCATTGCTTCGTAATGGGGCAACACTCTGTATCTCTCTCTGGCAGAGCCCGGCTGCCAAATTGGAAACGTCCAGAGATTGCGCCCACAGGAAAGCTGCCAGCACTGAAAGCTCTAGCTGGTTTTCACTGTCCCTTGGAACTGCATTCGCTGCCACACAGACATTCGCGCTCTGCTAAAGCATTGCTTCCTAATGGGGCAACACTCTGTATCTCTCTCTGGCAGAGCCCGGCTGCCAAATTGGAAACGTCCAGACATTGCGCCCACAGGAAAGCTGCCAGCACTGAAAGCTCTAGCTGGTTTTCACTGTCCCTTGGAACTGCATTCGCTGCCACACAGACATTCGCGCTCTGCTAAAGCATTGCTTCCTAATGGGGCAACACTCTGTATCTCTCTCTGGCAGAGCCCGGCTGCCAAATTGGAAACGTCCAGAGATTGCGCCCACAGGAAAGCTGCCAGCACTGAAAGCTCTAGCTGGTTTTCACTGTCCCTTGGAACTGCATTCGCTGCCACACAGACATTTGCGCTCTGCTAAAGCATTGCTTCGTAATGGGGCAACACTCTGTATCTCTCTCTGGCAGAGCCCGGCTGCCAAATTGGAAACGTCCAGAGATTGCGCCCACAGGAAAGCTGCCAGCACTGAAAGCTCTAGCTGGTTTTCACTGTCCCTTGGAACTGCATTCGCTGCCACACAGACATTCGCGCTCTGCTAAAGCATTGCTTCGTAATGGGGCAACACTCTGTATCTCTCTCTGGCAGAGCCCGGCTGCCAAATTGGAAACGTCCAGACATTGCGCCCACAGGAAAGCTGCCAGCACTGAAAGCTCTAGCTGGTTTTCACTGTCCCTTGGAACTGCATTCGCTGCCACACAGACATTCGCGCTCTGCTAAAGCATTGCTTCCTAATGGGGCAACACTCTGTATCTCTCTCTGGCAGAGCCCGGCTGCCAAATTGGAAACGTCCAGAGATTGCGCCCACAGGAAAGCTGCCAGCACTGAAAGCTCTAGCTGGTTTTCACTGTCCCTTGGAACTGCATTCGCTGCCACACAGACATTCGCGCTCTGCTAAAGCATTGCTTCGTAATGGGGCAACACTCTGTATCTCTCTCTGGCAGAGCCCGGCTGCCAAATTGGAAACGTCCAGAGATTGCGCCCACAGGAAAGCTGCCAGCACTGAAAGCTCTAGCTGGTTTTCACTGTCCCTTGGAACTGCATTCGCTGCCACACAGACATTTGCGCTCTGCTAAAGCTTAACTTGGTAATTGGGCAACACTCTGTATCTCTCTCTGGCAGAGCCCGGCTGCCAAATTGGAAACGTCCAGAGATTGCGCCCACAGGAAAGCTGCCAGCACTGAAAGCTCTAGCTGGTTTTCACTGTCCCTTGGAACTGCATTCGCTGCCACACAGACATTCGCGCTCTGCTAAAACTTAACTTGGTAATTGGGCAACACTCTGTATCTCTCTCTGGCAGAGCCCGGCTGCCAAATTGGAAACGTCCAGACATTGCGCCCACAGGAAAGCTGCCAGCACTGAAAGCTCTAGCTGGTTTTCACTGTCCCTTGGAACTGCATTCGCTGCCACACAGACATTCGCGCTCTGCTAAAGCATTGCTTCCTAATGGGGCAACACTCTGTATCTCTCTCTGGCAGAGCCCGTCTGCCAAATTGGAAACGTCCAGAGATTGCGCCCACAGGAAAGCTGCCAGCACTGAAAGCTCTAGCTGGTTTTCACTGTCCCTTGGAACTGCATTCGCTGCCACACAGACATTCGCGCTCTGCTAAAGCATTGCTTCGTAATGGGGCAACACTCTGTATCTCTCTCTGGCAGAGCCCGGCTGCCAAATTGGAAACGTCCAGAGATTGCGCCCACAGGAAAGCTGCCAGCACTGCAAGCTCTAGCTGGTTTTCACTGTCCCTTGGAACTGCATTCGCTGCCACACAGACATTCGCGCTCTGCTAAAGCATTGCTTCGTAATGGGGCAACACTCTGTATCTCTCTCTGGCAGAGCCCGGCTGCCAAATTGGAAACGTCCAGACATTGCGCCCACAGGAAAGCTGCCAGCACTGAAAGCTCTAGCTGGTTTTCACTGTCCCTTGGAACTGCATTCGCTGCCACACAGACATTCGCGCTCTGCTAAAGCATTGCTTCCTAATGGGGCAACACTCTGTATCTCTCTCTGGCAGAGCCCGGCTGCCAAATTGGAAACGTCCAGAGATTGCGCCCACAGGAAAGCTGCCAGCACTGAAAGCTCTAGCTGGTTTTCACTGTCCCTTGGAACTGCATTCGCTGCCACACAGACATTCGCGCTCTGCTAAAGCATTGCTTCGTAATGGGGCAACACTCTGTATCTCTCTCTGGCAGAGCCCGGCTGCCAAATTGGAAACGTCCAGACATTGCGCCCACAGGAAAGCTGCCAGCACTGAAAGCTCTAGCTGGTTTTCACTGTCCCTTGGAACTGCATTCGCTGCCACACAGACATTCGCGCTCTGCTAAAGCATTGCTTCCTAATGGGGCAACACTCTGTATCTCTCTCTGGCAGAGCCCGGCTGCCAAATTGGAAACGTCCAGACATTGCGCCCACAGGAAAGCTGCCAGCACTGAAAGCTCTAGCTGGTTTTCACTGTCCCTTGGAACTGCATTCGCTGCCACACAGACATTCGCGCTCTGCTAAAGCATTGCTTCGTAATGGGGCAACACTCTGTATCTCTCTCTGGCAGAGCCCGGCTGCCAAATTGGAAACGTCCAGAGATTGCGCCCACAGGAAAGCTGCCAGCACTGAAAGCTCTAGCTGGTTTTCACTGTCCCTTGGAACTGCATTCGCTGCCACACAGACATTCGCGCTCTGCTAAAGCATTGCTTCCTAATGGGGCAACACTCTGTATCTCTCTCTGGCAGAGCCCGGCTGCCAAATTGGAAACGTCCAGAGATTGCGCCCACAGGAAAGCTGCCAGCACTGAAAGCTCTAGCTGGTTTTCACTGTCCCTTGGAACTGCATTCGCTGCCACACAGACATTCGCGCTCTGCTAAAGCATTGCTTCGTAATGGGGCAACACTCTGTATCTCTCTGTGGCAGAGCCCGGCTGCCAAATTGGAAACGTCCAGACATTGCGCCCACAGGAAAGCTGCCAGCACTGAAAGCTCTAGCTGGTTTTCACTGTCCCTTGGAACTGCATTCGCTGCCACACAGACATTCGCGCTCTGCTAAAGCATTGCTTCGTAATGGGGCAACACTCTGTATCTCTCTCTGGCAGAGCCCGGCTGCCAAATTGGAAACGTCCAGAGATTGCGCCCACAGGAAAGCTGCCAGCACTGAAAGCTCTAGCTGGTTTTCACTGTCCCTTGGAACTGCATTCGCTGCCACACAGACATTCGCGCTCTGCTAAAGCATTGCTTCGTAATGGGGCAACACTCTGTATCTCTCTCTGGCAGAGCCCGGCTGCCAAATTGGAAACGTCCAGAGATTGCGCCCACAGGAAAGCTGCCAGCACTGAAAGCTCTAGCTGGTTTTCACTGTCCCTTGGAACTGCATTCGCTGCCACACAGACATTTGCGCTCTGCTAAAGCTTAACTTGGTAATTGGGCAACACTCTGAATCTCTCTCTGGCAGAGCCCGGCTGCCAAATTGGAAACGTCCAGAGATTGCGCCCACAGGAAAGCTGCCAGCACTGAAAGCTCTAGCTGGTTTTCACTGTCCCTTGGAACTGCATTCGCTGCCACACAGACATTCGCGCTCTGCTAAAACTTTACTTGGTAATTGGGCAACACTCTGTATCTCTCTCTGGCAGAGCCCGGCTGCCAAATTGGAAACGTCCAGACATTGCGCCCACAGGAAAGCTGCCAGCACTGAAAGCTCTAGCTGGTTTTCACTGTCCCTTGGAACTGCATTCGCTGCCACACAGACATTCGCGCTCTGCTAAAGCATTGCTTCCTAATGGGGCAACACTCTGTATCTCTCTCTGGCAGAGCCCGTCTGCCAAATTGGAAACGTCCAGAGATTGCGCCCACAGGAAAGCTGCCAGCACTGAAAGCTCTAGCTGGTTTTCACTGTCCCTTGGAACTGCATTCGCTGCCACACAGACATTCGCGCTCTGCTAAAGCATTGCTTCGTAATGGGGCAACACTCTGTATCTCTCTCTGGCAGAGCCCGGCTGCCAAATTGGAAACGTCCAGAGATTGCGCCCACAGGAAAGCTGCCAGCACTGCAAGCTCTAGCTGGTTTTCACTGTCCCTTGGAACTGCATTCGCTGCCACACAGACATTCGCGCTCTGCTAAAGCATTGCTTCGTAATGGGGCAACACTC